>NW_020210040.1:0-1104 GCF_003070985.1 Temnothorax curvispinosus
CCAGCTCACGTTCCCTGTTGGCGTTATCCCGCAGTAAGCCATTGCAGTTATCCCTGTGGTAACTTTTCTGTGTAGATAGTGTAAATAAATTACGCAATAAATTGTGATGTTTAATTAATTTTTTTTTATTGAAACAATATTTTTACTAGCTTATAAAATTAATTAAATGTTATACATATTTGAATTACTTAAAAACAAAATATAACTCAACAAAATATTAGTTTTAATTAAATTAGTTTTAAATTAACAATTTAAAACATTCTTATACATATATATATATATATATATATTACGGTATATATATATATATCGCTGTTTTTAGTATATAAAGGTTGAAAATATCAAAATTGTGGAGGTACCTCTACAAATAGAGATGAACATCGATTTCACTCCATCTGAGCTATCTTTACACATTGAATATTACCTCCGACCTAGAGTCCTCCAAAGAAGAAGAGGCAAATATTTTTAACAGGTGTGGGCAAGATGCAATTCAAAATTACTTATCCGTGCGACGGTGTAAGTATTTCGTGCTGTGCAATAATTTGTGCATTAATAAATGCATTTGTGTAATAATAATTTAACTTTTTAATTTAATTTAATTTAATTTAATTTAATTTACTTTAATTTTTTGTCTCATATGTTCATATGTTCGACGACCCAGACGACCTTCGACGGTACCCGAGACAAATACAACCGGAGTTACGGAGACCTCGCCTTCGCCTTATGAGTTATACGCTCCGCCTTCTTACAATCGTGCAATGACAGTTCACAATTGATTCGCCGATCAATACATCCCGTCGTCAGGGAACGCACTTCGGCTTGAAGCTACTCGCGAGCGAAGCAACGGGTGTCTTGGAAACCTGATTTGCTTATTAGCAATTTTTTTTCTATCATTCCTATCATTTTTTCGTGCAATTATGTATTTTATTTTATATTAATATAATAATGAAAAATTAATTAATATTTTATTGTCCAAATATAAACTTCCTGTTTTAGGACACTGGATTTGTGTACTTGTACTAATATTGCAGCTAGTGATAGCAGTATTATTAACCCAAAACTCCCAAGCTCCCCAAGCTTGACGACCAATTTCAAATTTAATGT
>NW_020210041.1:0-11962 GCF_003070985.1 Temnothorax curvispinosus
CAGCAGCGCGCAACGCGCAACATCGTCGCAGTCGTCGCACCACGGGCACGCTCAATAAACGGCGCTAGTGTCTGTCAAGTGTCACAGCCGTTCTCGTCGGCCGACAGTGTTGTGAGACTCGAATCGGTGATTTAATTAGGAATAACGTACTTCTTTTTTTTAAGTAAAATTGTGAAACTTTAAGCAATAATGACTGACAAGAAAGGTAACTATACGACGTAATCGCGCGTTACCACTTTAGCTGCGTGTGATATACGTTGACGGAGGATTGGGGGATATGTACAACGTACCCACACAGGCATACCTACAGACGCGCGTTCACACATACGCACACACACGTACACGATACATACGAACACGTACACGCGTACGCGCGCCCGCGCGCGCACACATATATACATACCACACGTATATATATATACGCTCTCGTTGAGATAAGCCGTACCTCACCACTTGTCACTTGGCGCGACGACCGGGTCGGTTGCCTCAGGCGACGTCGTCGACGCGACTCCTGGGTGCGGACGGGTCTACGACGCGTCATGGCGTCGGCTTGCCCATCGCGCCGTTGGGCTCCGGGCGCCGGGCACGGACCGCTCGAATTACCCCTGGCCCGGGTTGACAGGACAAATCAATACCGCGCATCGCGCTGGGAATACAAAATGGCCTCCGGAGAGCTGTTCATTCTCTTTCTTGCCAGAGAGAGGGAGAGAGAGGGAGGAGAAAAAAAAAATGAAAGGATGACAGAGAAACCTCTCGGTGTTTACGCCCCGAATTTTTCTTCGCGAGAATTCTCCTCGGATCTTTTTCGCGCCGAATCTTCGCGATTTTTATGATCGCGTCTCTTTTTAGCCAACGCCGTAAGATCCTCAAATTCTATAATTTTCGTGTTTTTTCAAGTTTCTGAAATCTCGTATATATACGCGCGTTCTTGACCTCTCTCGCGTTCACGAAATTTTTTCGATTCTCGCCACACCTGCGTTTTCCTCGAATATTCTCGAGCCACTTGGATTCTCAGATTTGTAAATCTTCGTGTATATGAATTCGCTTTTCGTGGACGACCGATCCCTTTGCATTGATCTCAAAAATTCTTGGAATCCCAGTTATTTGCTATCATTAGTTGCTTTCCATTTACATCAAAACTCAGATAATTCTCACTTGTGATGTCATTCTGTCTTTATTATTTATTAATTGACAAAAAGGATAGAACGACGTCACAAGTGAGAATTATCTGAGTTTTGATGTAAATGGAAAGCACCTATTAACCCTAGAACGCATGTATCATTTTTTTGACCTTCTAACGCATGACTGGGGGCAATATCGACCCCACGCTTTATTTGATCGTAAAACCGGTCCTACAGAAATAAAGGGCCTTTAAACCTACATGAATTTCTTCGTTTTTTAATAACGAAGAGAATGGTATGCGGTAAATTTAATTTTACTCAAGTTTAGTTAGTGAAAAATCCATTTAAAGACTCGACAATAATGTCACTCGCTAGCTCAGGAGCGTTTTTCAAAGTTCGCCTGGGGTCGAAATCGACCCCTCTCATGCGTTCTAGGGTTAATTCTCACATTTTTAGACATTTGTTTTAAATATTCCGCTTTTGTCTCTTACGTTTTGTTTCTAAATTCTTGGACTCTTTGCCTTTTTAATTTTAATTATTTTTAAGATGTTTCAATTTTTTATGATAAAATACTATTAAAATGAGACTATAAGTTCTCAGAGCCACAGATTATCGAATTGCTTATTGAAGTTTTTAACTCTTCTTTCTTTAGTTAATACATATTTGATGATACGAGCACCTGATTTAAAAATACACCGCATATACATACATATATAAATACATTCATATACCCAGGTAGAACAGAGTCACAATCAAGTCAAAATGATGGTAAAATGACTAGAAATCGTCATTTTGCTGTCATTTTGATTATCGTGACTTTCTGTTATACCTGGAATATATACTATATATTTATATATGTAGCACAGACTCGTAAGGCCCGTTCTATTTAGCTGGACCTCTTGCACGGTTCATCTTCTAATCTTTTTCTCTCCCAACGTGAAAAGAAAAAGGGAAAAGATGAACCGTGCGAAAAGTTCAGTTGGAAAGAACAGGCCTATACAGTGCAGACTATATGTGTAACATTAGGTCTGTTTGTTTTAGTTGAACTTGGGTTCACGTTGGGAGAGAAAAAGAAAAAAGATGAACTGTACAAGAAGTTCAGCTAAAACGAACAGGCCTAGTGAGATTGTCAAGCTCCAGTCAAGCTATTACATGTACATGGTGCATTTTTTTTGCAAATACATACGCATTGCAAACCACATACATTAAAAATTAAAACATGAGTTTTCAGTTGGATTATATACAACAAAGATTCCAAGGATAACAAGTCACATTCTTTTCGGCTCGCGGCTCACATCTTTTGACAAATTGGCGCTCCGGAAGTCATCCCCTTGTATTACTCAGTTGTATTCTTACAGATGTAAGGGGTCCTGGTTACGGAAAGTGAGAATGCGCAAACGCCCCGTGTATACGAGGTGTATAATTTTAAAGGGACCCCGTAGAGCTTAAGAGTCAAAGAGTCATTTGCCAAATAGTTCCGTTGTCGCTAACGATGATCGAACAGACACCCTCTGGTGTCGAGAGAGAGAGAGAGGTGATCGTGTTCACGTTGAGCGTCCGTACGTTTTGCTCAAGCCGTTCCAGACGTTCCGGATGCGCTTTCGTACCCTCCCGCACGACGGGACGCGAGATCTGAGACACCCCTGGAATAGCTTCGGCAAAGAGACTCACTTACTTTCTCATGTAAGCGCTGTAAGAACGGTATATACCTCGACCAACGGTGCCGAGACGTATTTCATTACCGAGTCTGGGTCTGTCCCCCCCAAAAAAGCAGGCGCTGCGCTCCCACGTAGAGCGCGGTATCGTAAGGATAATACGTAAAAGAAAAAAAAAAGAGCTTAGCCTGTAAGGTGGAGAGCCGACGCGCGCTCTCCTTCACCGTAATGCTAAATTATTTGGTAATTGTGATGTGAAGATAACGTTTATATATATATACTGCTGCGAGTCTGCTACCGTTTATACCTTAATGGCGGTGTGTAGCAGCTGAGCGGAGGGATAGTGCCTACAGTTTGGCTGTCAATATGTTTGCAGCGGACCATTACAAAGACGATTTGATCCCAGTCAGTAGGTGGAGCTCCGGAGACCGGCGCAGCCTAAGCCACGTATCTAACCTCACCTTACTCTATATATTACCTTAACTCACTACGTGTTTATATACCAACATTATATTACGTATACACACACATAAATATATATATATATTATATATAAATATGTATACCACCTTTGATTATGTTGAGGCTAACGTAAGGACGTTGATTGCTTCTAGCTGTCGTTTGTCGTGCACTCCTTTTTGCCTTTGTAGCAAGGATAAGACTTGTAGTAAGGACCAAGTGATGCTGCGACATCTCGTTCCACAAGTATCAAGTGGAGAAGCTATTTCACTCTCCGTATCAAGAAAGAGAGAGAGAGAAGGATAGAGAAATCGCATTATTTTTTAAATATATAACAGACATCAGTGTCTTGTAATGTAAAACAATTGTATCGAGAAGGTCCAACCGTTTTCAGACCCTCGAAAATTCTTATCGTAAAATCTAGTAGAGTCCTATCTCTCTTCTCATTGTTAGAATATCTTTGGAAACGATCGCTAGCCTTCCGTCAGCCTCGGCATATACATAAAGATATAGAATGCACCAGGCGTCTTCCGATTTAATACAGAAAATGCTCCATGCTCGAATCGCGGATTACGCGACTTCTGATGCGGCCACGTTTACGAAAGCCTCGAGGAATGGACTCGCGAATTTTTCGAATTTTCCGGAGTTTTTTTTAACGATACAATCACTGTCTTTTCATTCTTCTATTCCAAGCGGACAAAGTGTAATTTTTTTTTACGAGAGAACGCGCTAAAAATTTGACAGAAAATAGCGCGTTGTTGAGAGATTTTAGAATTTATCTCTCCACTTTCGTGGCCGCGGACGTTGCGTGACGCGTTCGCGCCGTTTCGATCGGGCGCTTTTGGAAATCGGAGGCGCGGGTCGCTATTATATCCAAATCAATATGGCCGTAAGATATTGATATGGGTGTACCAATATTTCGTACTGGAATTTCGTGATACTGGCTGACTGCTTTATTCTTTTGACTCTTACTTCTTTTTTTCCTACATTATTATTCCATGCCCGACGTGCCCCCGCGCGTGCGCACATTCGCTATCCATTTTTATGTAATCTTTTCGATATTGCGACAATGTTTGTCAGCAATATTGTTGCATTAAATAGAATCCCGTTGCGATACGATCTTCATCGGATAGAATCAAGTTGAAAGAAAGAATTCTTTCTTCCTCTTTTTTTCTATAAATCTTTAAATTATCGAACGGTAAAGTTTTCGTTGTGCGTAAAGTCTAATTGTTATTAAGGGGTTACAAGATCCCGACAGGAATAAAAATTAGAAAAATTTGGAGAGTCGTAAAAAGTAAAATAATAAAAGTATGAATTTTTTATTATGTATGTCTTTTAAGTATATATTTGACACTATTATTGATTTAGAGAAAACCAATATGTGTCGCAAAATGTGGCAGTTATAAAAAAATAAAATTTAATTTTTTCGCTGAAAAATTGGGGCTTGTAAAAGAAAAGTAAATAGAAAGTGATTTTGATATTTGCCAACCGATAGAGATAATTATAAACATTTGTGTTAAATATTGAGTTAATCGAATAAATTGTTCTGAAGTTATCGTGGTTACAGTTTAAAGAAAAAAAATTATATTCCAAGATAACAAAAAGTTCATATACTCCTATTCATAATTTTTTACAACTCCCTAAATTTTTACTGTCTTCAAAGCCTTGTAACTCCTCAATTACACCATAAAGTTATTGATTCATTTAAATTTATTTCTTCCGAAATAATAATAAAATGAGTGCAGCAGATTGCGCACGCGCGCGTGCACGGCGGGCCTTGCGGGTGTACACGAATGCTGTATCTAAGCTCGGCGTATATACTTTTGACGATACTTTTAATCCTCTTAGGAAACTTGCTAGCTCACTCTTAACAAATAGTGCATGCGTTGCTTTGAACCACCGCGCCACAAATTTCCCGATTTATGTCGTAAATGCGCTAAACAAAGAGCTATAAATGAGGAGTACGAAAATTCGAAAGCTCGGAAGGAAACGCGAGGTCGGTCGACCGCGTGTGGAAATTCGTGGTGGCGGCTGCATGAACGTAGACACGTGATATAGACGTCCAGATATAGATATATTGATATATTTATATATATATCTTGACTTTCTTCTTCGACGATTTATAATAGCGTAATCTTAGATTAATTCTTCGGTAGCTTGAGCGTAGACTCTTTTTGACTTTGAACGTTATTGTAGCGAGAGAGAGAAAAAGAGAGAAGCGGTGAATCACGAAACGTAATCTCACGCCCACCGTCGCGCTGCAAGCTCGCGGTCCACGCGTAGCTAACTTCGCAGGGGACAAAGAGAGAGATAGAGAGAGAGGGGGGGAGAAAGGCAGAGATAAGAGGCAGCTGTGCGGCGGGGAAAAATCAAAGTGAAATTGCGTTCCACCCCTTTAGCATCCCTCAGTAGGCCTCCGTGCAAGTATAAGCTTCGATCTTTCTACGAGTTTGACCTCGTGTTCGCTCGCATGCTCAAAAAAAAAAAGAACGTTTTTCTCTTCGACGGCGGGAAAGGCCCGATCGCCCGCGATCCTCGGGGCGGGAGGGCGAGGAAAAGAAAAAAGGTGAATCGAGAGAGAGGAGTATAGGGCGATCGTGCCGCCCGCCGTCGTTGTTTCTATAATCGTGCATGTTTCTTTTTTTCTTTCGATATGCTGTTTTAATCGGTTCTCACGATTTCGCTTTTGGCCATTGTTACCCTCATCCACGTTCGATCCCTCCCCGGGATCCCCCGGGGCGCCACGGATCGGCGAGGGCGGCGATCCCGGGGGGGATCGGGCGGGCTGGTGCCATCATTGGCCGCGTTCAGCAGACACAACTGTTGAGTTCGTCTTATCAACACTCTGCGTTGATTGGTTGGTTCTAAAAGTAAGAGCCACTCACGTTCGACTGCTACTCAGCGGCTTGGTCTGTTGAACGCGCCCATTTTTGAATTGTAATTGTTGTTGTGTGATCACCGTAGTTCCGTAGATATCTCGCTGTCGCCGGGAAGACTCGCTCGCTGTTCCAGACGGTGAAAATTCCCTGTTATTTTTGTTCGACATCCGTCGCGAAAAATCGTTGTACACGTTTGCGTTACGACGTTCGCAACTTGTTTGTTTTTCTTTCCTCGCGTACCGTATTTTTTTATCCAAATTGGTTTTCCTGTTTTGATCGCGGCGAGGTCTCCCGGCGACGCGATTGCTGCATGCGCATGATCGACCGGATTTTGTAATCGTGTACACTGTTAATAGTGAGCTTAAGCGAAATAGCATTCGTTGATACGCTGATCGATTACCGGACGAGAGCGTTCTCGACGAGAGTCCAGAGGAGTTTTCGGGAAGCGAACGGACGGAAATTTTGGGAAAACGCGAAGGTTTACCCCTTATCGTCGTTCCTCGCATCTGTTTCCCCGCGTAGCTCTAAAGAAATATTCTCTCACCCTTGAATAGAGATTTTTTTTGAAAGAAAGAGACATATCCTTCTCTTTCGCTCTGTCATATGTCGTTGGGAGTTACAGATGCTTGGTATATCGCGGATTTTCAAGCTTTCACTCGGCGGGTTGGTTTCGCAGAATTCGCACGTCCATGTTTTCCCGAGCGCGTTCTCCTGGTCACGCTTCCGACGACTCCACTCGTCTCGAGGACGCGTCTCGTTGTCCACGGAAGCACTTCGACGAATCGCCGTCCGGCAAAAAAAGGAAAATGTTCTTTGCCGGTCGTTCAATGCGGGCCAGCCGAGAGATAATTGAAAAAGGACAAAGAAAAGAAAGAAAAATGAGAAAGAGTAGAAGTATCTTGGCCCTGAATAGTGTCGAACTGCTCATTGGGACCAATCGAAGGAGGTGAAAGAGAAAGAGAGTGTGTGCGTGCGTGTGGCAGAGAGAAAGCAAAGAGCGATAGACACTTTTACCATTAAGCCGTACTAGCATTAATATTACAATCGGTTGTGACTGATTCGATGATTGTTTGCACCGTGACACATAGACACTTAAATTAATTGTTATTTCTCAGAGGTTGCACGAATGTCGCGGATGGACTAGCATCTAGAACACGCGCGGAGATTTCTAAACGAATTGTCGCCTTATGCGGGGTGGTCCGTCTCAAAATTTTTCATCCAGCTCGGTGGAATGCGGTGCGAAAAACCAAAGATTAACGCGACGATCATATTTTTTTATTTCAATAATTCATTTAATTTTAATTTAATTTAATAAACGTGCTAGTACTCATCAGGAATTATCGGAAATTGCGATCTACGATCCTTCAGCTCTCATTGGATTTATTTTTCTCTGAAGCTTTGAATTTTCGGATATTTCTGGATCTTGGAATTTTCTCTTTGGTCCTTCCTAAATTCTTCCATTTTCAAATTTTACTCGCCACTTTTTTGTTTCATATAAATTCTAATTGATTTTTCTGGATGTTCACATTCCCACGTTCTTCAGAATTTGCCTGAAGCTAATACTGGTGTCTTGTAAGTACATACCGCAAGTAAAATATCGCGTTTGCACCACCTGTCAAATTCTCAAACGTGATCGCGCGGCTAGAGATGATATCGCACCGTGTGCGAAAAGCCGCGTTGGATCGCTCGTCTCCGCCAGTTCGATCGGCCTTTGATCATATCATAAACAATTTGGTATGGGCTGACATTTATGTTAGAGTACAACATGTCTATGCAGCACCAGCGCAATCGCGCGCACGACGTCCGGAGGACAGAAAATCCTCCATTTTTTTTTCGGTGGCTTCGTAATTCGTAATTCAAAATTTTATTAAATATCCATTTGAAAC
Organism: Temnothorax curvispinosus; assembly: GCF_003070985.1. Lineage (NCBI taxonomy): Eukaryota > Metazoa > Arthropoda > Insecta > Hymenoptera > Formicidae > Temnothorax > Temnothorax curvispinosus. Next base: position 8,001 of record NW_020210041.1, read on the forward strand.
GATTTTCGATGAATATCTTTCGAGAACGTTATTTCCGCCATTATTTGGCAAAATCCAAAGACGCTCAAGGAAACGAAATTTAACGAAAAATTAACCGAAGAAATAATTCCTTTGTGATTCAATGCAAATATGTATATCGCAGTTTTCTGCAGATACTTTAAATATACATACATTATATATTTTTTTCTCTCCCTAAGACGTCGCGTCTGAACGTGTCGCACTGATGCGGAAGCGTTCAGAAGGATAATTGGCCTCCCGATGGCGGCGGTGCGTGGCGCATGGCGCGGTTTAGATAATTAAAAGGATTAGAGAAAGAAATGGGCGGCCGAACGTCTCGCGGCGTCGCGACGCGGCCGGTCGCCAACCGTCACTTACTTTACTATTACACACGATTCCGAGGAACTTTTAATCATGTTTAACCTTTATCTCTGGATATTTGCAGAAATTTGTGGTTTGCTGAGTCTTGTCACGACTTTTTGAATGTGTGGAGCCCGATATGCATACATAGTCCACCGCTATATATGCATATATAAATATTATATATATTATACATAATCATCGTACCACTATACTCATTGTATAAATTACACATTCACCGCCCAAAGAAAAAAAAAAGAAGAGAAAGAAAGAGATAATAGAGACTCGTCTTCTCGGCTCGACTTGTGAAATCGCATCTCGTCATCGCCCGCGATGACGGACGGCGATGACGACGAGGACGATGACACGATGATAATGATGATGTTAAGACGGACCGCCGTTCTTATATCGCGAGTCCTTCGATTACTTGGGCTTGTTTTAACATCACTTTTTGGAGCAACCGTTATCCTTCTTACCTCCTGGCTTTATTTTAGCTCTGTTTTTTGTCGTTTTTCTGTTTTTTGAACACGGCCGAGCCTCGGGATCTATCGATTTGCAATTTAGATTGATCTTTAACCCGTTACCATCCAAAAGCTATATACATTCTTCAGATATTGCTGCAAAATAAATCCGATGTGAACGGTGAAGGTACAGTTTGAAAGTAGATTGGAATATAACGGGTTAATCTCAGCCATTGATGAAATGAAGTGAATGGATGGATTGTTGATGTTTTGGATAATTGCGGGACGTGGATGCAAACACGTGGATGCTAAAAAGCAAAGACATCAATGGGAATCCAAGTCCCAACTTTGCAGCTTTCAAGTTTGCGAGTTTCAAGTTCTTCTTGTATACTTTTGTATACTTAAAAGATACAAGAGTTTCTAAGTTGATTCAGATAATCAAGATTAAAGCTCTCGAGCGTCTCAAACAATAAAACTTTTAGCAATGAAAATTTAAATTGTAAACTTACGAATTTCCTTGCCCTCGTATGGATTTAAAGAGCGTCTGTTTGTTGCAAATATCCAAGATGTTAATAATTTATCTTGAAGATTGCACATACTTGAGTGGGTGTTTGTGTTGACGCCTTACTTGCGCGGATCCCTCAGGCTCGACCTCTTAGACGAATGTATTTGGCTTCTACCTTGATTGCGTAACGCTATTTGCTTTGAGATCGGTTTCGTATTAAATCTTAGTTCTAGAAGTAAAGGTTGCTCAAATGACGAATCATTGTTCGAGAATAACCGCCTGAATTTTCTGCGAGTGTATAGAGATTTAAACTTTGAGTAACGAAAATTCAGAAACTCTCTCACAGAACATTCAAATTTGTTAAAATTTTGAATTTTTTCTATTCTGGGAGATTTATTTACCGAATTATTCTCGAGTGCGATTCGTTTTAACTCCTTGATCGTGGATCCATTTGTATGTTAGCGATCTCGGATGGATCCTCGAGTGGGTATGGTCCAAGGTGATCAACCTCTCGAAAAGAAAAAGACATCTCAAAATGCACTTAATGAAATGCAGTTAAAAAAACTGAAATTATTCTAATCAGATCTCGGTTGATAAAGACCCTGGTTTTTTTTCTACCAATTTCTTTAATTTTATTTATATCAATAAATATCTGGTAAAAGCATGTTACATACTGCCGACCAAAAGTTCGAGACCATTAATTGAAAGTGTGTACTGAAATGAAATCAAATTTATGGATTATAATTTAACATATATTATTTTATTCATTGTTTTATAATAAAATGATAAAAAATGTTTAAAAGTTCTAACAAAATTTTTTTTTACAAGATGGAAAGAGTTAGACTTTTTTTTCAAAGTAGCTATTCTTACATTTAATTACTCTTTTACTGATCTAGATAATGTAGCTACAAGTTTACTAATTTTTTCTGACGAAAGATTCTTCCATCTTCTAAAACGGTCCACAGTTCAGTTTTGGAAAAAAGGCTTTATGACCGCAGTTCACTTTCAAATTAAGAAAAAAAATATTGAGTGGGGCATAAATCGGACTTTTAACTAGGGTGTCACTGGGATATTTTTAAATTTTGTATGCTCTCTTATTTGTGGTCTCTTTTAGCCGACAGTACATCGATTGTATTATAAATGCATTAAATCCGTCTCGTTTTTCATTTATAAAACCGGGTCACGCTATTTTTTTTCTCCCTTTTATAACATTCTCTTATAGATTTTTACTTGTATTTATATAAAAAAAAAATTTACAAGAATCTTTTACGTATGGAAACAAATTTCTAAGTAATTGGATGCCAAAATAATTGGAGCGTCAATGTTGTGGATAATTTCAAAGTAAACGCAGAGCGACCGAGTCGATGAGCCCTTCGGGATGAGAGGAGTGGTTGGTCACCTTGTAAATGTTTTATTTTTTTTTTTTTTTTTTTTTTTTTTTTATAAAGAAGCCCGTCTGCGCCCCGGCAGTTTACCTAACGCCGGGCAGAATGAAGCTCCAAGGAAGGCCCGGGCGCGACAGGCGGGCGTGATATCTTCGATCATTTCTTTTCACCATTATTTAGTGACTAACATTGTTTGAGCTTTGAATAGTATCTTGATCAAAACGGTGTATGTCATGTGTAAGATATACTTGGGTGTGGGAGTACCACTCTGGGGATCGATGGCGCGTTTGGACGATCTAGCCCTCCAATGTAGCAGGATTATTCCTCGGACATGCTCCTTGAAAAAATTATCTCGACGCTATTCACTCTGAAAGAAGTATTTCAAATTAACGACATCGAAGTGGTTGTACTAATAACTGTGAAAGTGGTGTCCAAATAATCGTCTGGCAATCAGTTTTCTGAATCGAAACGATTCTCAAAACCGCCAACTCTTTTTAAATTATTTGCTGGTTATCACAAATAATATCGCCTAGTCGAACATATATGTATATCTTGACGTCTAAAAGCTAAATTGTTAAACTGATTTCGGCCTTTGGCGATTTGTCCTGGAACGTGAATAGCTGAAAGTTCAATATTCGCTAATATCGCTTCAAGCAGACGGTTGAAAAGGCTGAAGATCGAGCTAAAGATGAGAATAAGAAGAAAAATTCTAGCGAATCTGTTTGGACCGCTTAAAATTTAGTTGAATCTGTTTGGACCGCTTCGAGGTCGCTTCGAGTCGAGTCGCTGATTTCGAGATGCCGAAATGGTGAGAATCGGACGCTGAGAATACCAGTCCAGGAGAATACCGCAACGGAGGGGAGGAGGATCCAATCGCGCCACCGATCTCGACGACGCGCTCTACGCGTGCTCGACGCGGACGGGGTTTATACGATCTGCCAAGATCACGCGCGGATTCCAATTCTTCGGTGCCGCGTCGGGACGCGGACGGGGTGCGCCGGCACTCGTCCTTTCTGGCAGTGTGGTACCACGTACCATGTTGGCTTAGATCGAACACACACTCACACACGCCATTCGCGACCTGCGAAATTCAGGTGGAGCTGCATTACGCATTGCCTTATGTTACAGCGTATCCGGTGGCACCGCATCCACCGACTGGCTTTGTCCCCGCGCCGACGCAACCCCCGACCTACGGTGGTAAGAACAAAACCTTTGCACACTTCTCTTTCTTAAGGACGTTCTCTCGTCTTTATA
>NW_020210041.1:12362-49400 GCF_003070985.1 Temnothorax curvispinosus
AACGTATATTCACAGTTTCAAGAAAATCCTAAGAAAATCGATTTTCTTTAGTATAAGGACGAGAGAACGTCCTTAAGCAGTTAAATCCCCGCGAGGAATGCGGAGAATGCGGAGAACCGTTCGCCGCGCCGCGCCGGCGAGTATCTATTGTACAGATTCCTTGCCGATTGTGTTCGAACGTCCCGTTTCATGTCACATCTGCGAAAGATGAGATACTTCCGGGAAGCGAGTACTGGCCAAGTATCGAGGTGATCGCGAATGAAGGAAGTGTTTTTGAAATAAGCCTTTACATGCCTCTTGTCTCCTTATTTTTCGAAGTAATTGCCTAGGTAGAACATAAAGCTCATAATGACATCATGATAACGTTATCATGACTTTATTCATCGCTTAAAAGTTATCTGGATACGTCTAGATGACGTCATCATGATGTCATGAGTTTTATCACTTAAAAGTTATCTGGATATGTCCAGATTCAACGTCATCATGATGTCATTGAGTTTTTATATTCTATCTGGGCGCTTCTTAAATTGCAAGGATCTTTCGCATTACCAACTCGTCTTTCTCTTGAACGAAAAAAATAAATTGTCAAAATGAGGGGCTCTTGAACGAAGCCGGAGAGTGGAATTTGCGAGAGGTGAATAGATAAAATCAGAAAACTTGTGGGAAACGAGGGTCGGAATTGATAATTTCCTCGATTTCTCTCAATCATCTTGGATTCACATCACGTGAATAATTCTAATTTATCTCAATGGAGCAACATTTTGCATTCTGCGCGTGAATGCTATTACAAGTGGGGTCGAACGGAGTGCTAAGAATAGGGATTTGATTTGGTCTCGATGAATTAATGAAAGAGAGGTTCGATTGCATTAGGGAGGGGGGAGGGTGTCCTCCTTCTCTTTTAATACCTATTCCAAATGCATTACGCTTTATGCTATTGAACGATTCTGATAACGTTCGTCGACAGTTGCAGGCGCCGCCCCATATGGAGTATTTCCCAATCAGCCTCAATTGTACGCGACGCAAGGCCCGCCGCCGCCGACGTACGATCAGACCCTTACGCATCCTATGGTGAGTCATTCGCGCGTATTCCGTCCTTCGAAATTACCTCGAAGAGTTACACCAAACGTATAAATTTCATCAATGAATACCGATTCTTGTTTAGATGTATCAACCAATGTATGCAGGGCAAGGATACCCTTTGCAATATTATCCACCGGGATATCCCTTGCAATATTATCCGCCGTTAGCTGCGACAACGGCGTATTATCCCACTATGCAACCCGCCCCTGTAAGACCTACCATTATGGTACCTGTAAGTATCGATATTGTATTTCTCTAAAAAATTGTTTGTAGCGAGACTTGAATATCATCGCGCAAGCTCAAATTTTTTTCGAATTTTTTCGAATTTAAGCTTGCGCGACGGCTTTCTTCGGAAGAATCATTCCGTTATTAGCGCATCTAGTAGCATAAAGTCTTACGTAACCTGCCGATATGACTGCAGATTGCTTAACAGTAGAATATATCATTTAATAAATTATTTCGATTTCTGATCGAATTTGCTGCTAATCTGCCGGCATGCCGCAGACAGTTTGCTTACTCGAATGTGTTTATCATACTACCAGTAAAAATAACACACCGTCACATTATGCAGCATCTATATTCCGATATTTAAATTTTTTTATCTCTGTGGAGATAATAAAAAAAAACCTGGATGAATCTGTGAACCGTTCTTCCGAACTAAAAAAGATATTGGAGCTTGCCTCCAAAATCTTTCCCAAATTGTAATTATTAATATTTATAATGTTTGTTTCGCAGAATGGCTTCGACGGTACCCGGTTCGATGGTATCTCGCAGCCGGTGTTGCCACCGCCGCCACCCGGGGTGGCCGCGAACGCTGCGCAGCTGGCCGCGATGGCCGGCCACAGTGTGGCCCTCTCGCAAAAGAAGGGCTCGTTCCTGGGAGGAGGAACGGAGGGCGGTTATACCTTTTGGTAAACCACCAAAACCACCTTTCGTAACAACACAACACGCAGAAAACATACACTCCACACGTACACGCCACATTAACTATCGGAAGCGCCGTGTTGTTGAGACGACGAGATCATTGTAGGTAAAATTTCCGTTAGAGCTCTGCTTTTCTCACCTCTGCCGGTGGCAGCTTCATCGATATCTTCTAGTATACCGTGTGCGCGCGGAATGATCACACAACATATACATACGCACCACACATGCAATACATATATACGAGATATACACGCGTCACACATACGACACATATATACACATATACATATACAAAATATACATTTGAACATGATGCTAAGGCAGCAACCGTGAGAGTTCCCACGCGATTCACATACGGCGATATTTGCGATCGAGATAGAAGCGATCCAATGATCTCAAGGACACCGCCGCCGTCTTGGTGATCGATCTGCGCAACTCATGTACACTGCTGAACTGCAGAAAATCGTCCCGGCCGAGGATCATCTCGGGCACGACGACGCTCGTCGAATATCCTCGAAAGCTAATTCCTCGAAAGCTCATCGTTCTGTTGGGGAAGTCGGGAGACAGTGGGAGAGCGCTACGCGAATTTTCCGAAAGGATCCGCGAAGATCCGCGACAGCTCCGTGAAAGCCCAAGATCCGAGATACCGAGAATCCATGATTAGGACTTGGGGGCTCGACGAAACGTCCATTATCGTGGATCCGGGAATTCTGAATTTCCGCGATCAAAATTTCTTAGAATTCGAAAGGCTCTGAAAACTAAAGTCATCAAAATTCGTTGATTATTGGATTGAAGTAAACGTAGATCTCGCGTTTCATAAGTCTGAGTTTTTAAAAATCAAGGGACCCGAAGTTTCAAGGGATTGAGAATCTCAAAAGATCGCTACTAAATACTCTCCTTGGAAAAATTGACATTTCCAAGGATGTACGAACTCGGAGACTCCAAATTGTCGTGATAGAAGGCTCTAGAACGCTAAATATCTACAAACTCTAGTTGAAGGAAATCTTATCTATGATCTCGACTTTCCCAGGATTCAAGGTATCCAGGATCTAGCTTTAGTGGCTTCTATTAGTTAAGGTTACAGAACTTCGAGAATTTTAGTTGAATTTTTCTTAAATTTAATCACCGATCAAGCATTTCCGGATGAGATAAAATATTAACGATCATAACATATGTAAGTTCGCCGAGAACCGATGTTTTCGGCGACTCGCGATTTCAGGGGGTCGACGAAGACCCGAAGGCTCGAGGCAGTCAATGTGCGTTTCCACGGAGAATAGTTATTGCGAGAATGTTATTTTACGAAAGACAAACTAGTTAGATCAACGGAAGGCGGACTGATGCTATTGACAAGAAACGACATTGTCGTTGCGCTCATCGAAGCAGAAAGAAGGAAAGGATCAAGGATAAAGAGAATAGAAGCCCAATGTCGACGATTGTAGAAATTCACGAGACATATTGCGTTGATATTTATATTTAAATTATTGTTATTTAAACGATTTATTTGCAGATCCTCCTTAGAGAAGACAGAATCATCGGTGCGACGTGTTTCAACGATTTATTTTATATCTCGAGAGAGTGAGAACAAGCAAAGGGAGTGAAAGAGAGAAAGAGAGAAAGTGGAATGAGTTTTATATCACGGAAAAGCGTGCAATAAGCGTAAATTTATTGTAACAATAAAAAAAAAACGATATTAATTGAAACTGTGAACTTGTTATCACGTTGAATAAGTGATAAAAACAGAGAGTGCGAGAGAGTACATGTGCGTGTGAGTGAGTGAAGAAAAAAATAAGAATAAGTGAGAGAAAAAGTGAACGAGGGTAAACAATGAGTTGAGACAAAAATGTACCACTGCGCGATGATCAATTGTACCAGTTAATAAATGCTATGATCATGCAATTCGTTAATCGGAATTTGTTCTCTTTTGGCGAGCGACGGTTACTTTACGCGTGAGAGTACGTAAAGAAACTAACTTTGAATATTTCTAATTAAATTTAAAAATAGAGATCCGAGTCGTAGAACGGAACAAGAATGACACCGTACGTTCGCTCCACGCTATTTGTGTTGAATTGTTTTATTTATTAAAAATAGCAATATTATAAATTATATAAAAGAAATATTTTATAATTCAATCCCTGAGAAACGATATCTAAGTTAAAATTATGAAAATTTCCTGCGATTACTTACAGTTTTGATCGCAGCATTGCTGTATGTTTATACAAAGTATCGAATATTATTGAATTTTGAGAAGTTCTTGAATCTCTCATGCAATTCATATCTATTTTACGATTTCATGCAGGCCTCTTCATATTAAGATCCTTCTTTTGTTGCGCAGTCAACTGCGTGATACCAATGACTTTGGTCATTTCACCCTGAACCAATTCCAGTTTCAACAACGCGTCCAGATTTTGAATATCGTGTTGCGCCTTGCGTAGATTCTAGAAGAATTTGGATTTGAAAAAGAGATACCATCCTTAACGATTATTCTATCTGATTATATCCAGCTTACCATTCGTAGTTCGTTGTCTACTTGAGGATTCGACTTGGCAAGTTTCTTTTTCTGCGAAAATTCCTGCACGGTGAAGCCAAGAAATTCTTCCAGAATCTGAAAGGATTTCATCTCATGATTTCTCTCTTGTAATTTCACGATGAATGATTGCGGTAAGACAGCAGGAGCCTTTAAGAAATCGTCTTATTTCACGTACCTCAGAATTGAAGCAGACTTCTACGCTGGAAGTGTGATCCGTGATCACTGCCGTTACCGACCAGCATTTACCCCGTTTCGTTAGCGCCGAAGTTATGGTCTTTACTTGACCTCTCACTGTTCTGCATATTTTTTCCGTGATAGGCTCGCGTAACACATCACTCAGGACATCGCAGATTTTGGGGGCAGACAGGGGTTTGAAAAAGTTGGTAATAGGTTTGATCTTTGGCATTTGCTGTATTGTTCTCGAAGTGCTCGCCTTTAATAAAATCAGACAAGAGTGAAAGAAAAACATTAATAGTTTTAATTTAAAAAAAGAGAAAATATGGGAATCATTCATAGTAAAGAAGACTGTTATAAATATTATATTTCATTATAATATAAATATCATATACCATTGGTTTTTCGTTTTGTACCGTTTTCGTGGATATACATTTCTCAACTTCCATCGAAGAGTTACTATTCGTCGATTCCAGCAGTGGCACTATTGGCGCACACGTTTTATTTTTTAAAGGATTTCCGCCTTGTTGACTGAAAAATGACATAAAAGGTAAGTAATAAAATACGATAAATATATATCGAAAATAATATAGAAAAAGATTTATAGATAGGAAACCTCTGCGATTCTTTTGTTTTAATTGTGACGTCGCAATCGTCGAAGTCGAAATCATCATCGGAAAATTCCAAAAAGTTTCGATTCTTATGAGAACTCGTGGGAGGCGGCGATTTGCTACGAAAATTGCACGTGGAAGTTGGCGTATCATCGATTATTATTATGTCACTATTGTCAATTTTCTTAGTCTCTATTCGCGATGGGGGATCACTGGGCCTAGAATAATTGCTCGATATAGAAAATTAGAAGATAATACATAGGAAAGTAAACTTTCCATCAGAAAAATTGTGAATTTCGAAACAAATTCTTATATAGTTAAAAACAATGCCAATTAAAAGATTTCCATTTTATTGATTAAAAAATGACACAAAAAGTAAGTAATAATAAATACGATAAATATATATCGAAAATAATATAGAAAAAGATTTATAAGTAGGAAACCTCTGCAATTCTTTTGTTTTAATTATGACGTCGCAATCATCGAGGTCAAAATCATCATCGGGAAATTCCAAAAAGTTTTGATTCTTATGAGAACTCGTGGGAGGCGGTGATTTGCTACGAAAATTGCACGTTGGCGCATCATCGATTATTATTATGTCACTATCGTCAAGTTTCTTAGTCTCTATTCGCGATGGGGAATCACTGGGCCTAGAATAATTGCTCGATATAGAAAATTAGAAGATAATACCACAGGAAAGTAAATTTTGTTTCCATCAGAAAAATTGTGAATTTTGAAACAAATTCTTACATGGTTAAAAATGATGCCAATTATTACCTGAATTAAATTCATATTACAAAACTGACACTTTTTGACTTCAATACTCACCAATTCTCGAAGGGTTCAAAGTCTATATCCTGCAGCGTTTCTTCAATCATCTCATTTGTTTCTTTCCTAGCCGTTTGTCTGTTATTGCACGTATTTTCAGAGCGTTCTTGAATAGCTTCGATTTCCTGGCTCCGTCGTTCGATCGCCGTCACTGCTTCCAAGTCAATAGCTTCTTCAAAGTCATCGTCGAAAAAATTGTCGTTGTTAGATCCAGATGCTACATTCTGGCTATTATGATTCGCGATCTTGAATGGTCCGTTGTCATTGTATGGATCAGGGTTTTCTGGTTCTCCCCTGGATGATCGAATAAAATAAGAGATCAAGAAGCTCGAGATTAAAACCATCAATAAATTTAAACTCGAAGAAAATTTGACCGAGTCTTACAGAGCTCTTGCCAGGACATTCTCCGGCGCGTTGGGTTTCAACAGAGAGTCCACTTCCCCGCCAACCTCCTTGTATTTGCTGTCCTCTAGGAGAATAACACCACGTCTGCAGTCAACCGGACCAATTATCATCACCTTGTAGCCAGGAAGCAATGCGCCCTGCAAAAAACATTTGTCAAAATTATCATTCTTTAATTTAATAATTTGGATAGAGTGGTCTCGTTCATTCAAATCGGTGCAGCAATGGGAAAAGTCGTACAGTTATTTGTTTGAGTGGAGTGTACTCTATCGCAGTGACATCCTGCACGCCGTCAGTGAGGCACAGTTGCATCATTCTTCTGCCCTTGGGCTGCCACTGCTCCTTCTTCTCCTCTTCCTCCAAGGCGACTTCCAGGTTCTGATTGTCAATTTTGCGAATTTCACAAAGCTGCTTGTACTTGGAGCTCGCTATATCATACATCTTGTCTACCTATGCTCACATCGGGATGACCTGCATATATGACAATTTGGATCTCTGAGGTAAGAAATACGTATTACGATGTGACAACATCACAGAGCTCACCTGGAGGATATAAGTATCAGTCAATACAATACGTGTCTGCTGCGCCAGATTCCTCGGCAGACATCCGTTCTCGTTGCTGATCTCCCGCAGGTCACTCAGCTGCCATTGGCTCTCCACAAATTCGAAAATATGCTTGTCCGTCATCTGCAGTGACAATCACATAAGTTAATTGTCTCAAGTAATTTAGCGAACTGGAATGTTACATGTCAGCAACTATAATTATATAAGTTATAGAAAAAGAATGTCAAGAACATTTAAATATAAATTTAAATTCAATGTTAATTAATAATTAAATTAATTAATATTCTCTCTCTCTCTGCATTTATTTTTATTCTATTTTTATAAGTTGACTTTTGCACACAATATACAAATATATTTTAAACATTCAACAACGTACAAAAGGAAAAATAAGTATTTTAAAAATATCTTTATAATTTTAATATTTAATTATATCCGTGTAAAAAGTCTCTGGTGAAAATCAAAGAGAGTGTGGAACGGGCTAAGTTAGAGCCAAGCGCTGTTGACGGTGCACAAAGGTTAATTCCTTTATTCGTGATAAATTATATTTAATATTTATAACACAGAAATTGATGGATTTCATTCGAGCTAAGAATTGGCGAGTTATATGACAAAACATTTCTCGTTTGTCGTTTCCTTCTCTGAAGGTACAAATTAATCGCAATCATAATATGTTGCTGTTTTATTAATTTTAATTAATGATGATATATGTGAATCGCCAAGATAGCAATTCGCGACGCAAGTACATACACATACCTCATGAGGGTTCTTATCTTTAACAAAAAACTCGACGCAATCTCTTAGCCACGCGTCGTTCATCACATAAAACTTTGCGTTTAGCTGCCTCTTTATCCGTCTCAGTAGGTTTTCATTCATTTTCACGCCTTTGTCCCTTATTCTTTCTCGATTGCGAAGCCAGACATCATCCGCACAACAATATTGACCAATATTTGACGATACATACAGCACTGCACTTAACCATGTGTTTCTGTGCATGTGTTTTTGGAAAATTGTGAAGTAATTCTCACAGCGCGCATGCGCGAGGTATGTCCACACGTGATCGAGATCAACATACTCGTGCCACGCTCTGAATGCTCTGATACTGCCCAGAACCCAGAATCCCAGAAACTCTGGGCCAAAGTTCTCGAGATTCGTACAAATTATTTGTTTTTTTCTTTTTTTACTATTATGTATACAGATGCACAACCGTATTGTACGTCAATTACATAAAGCAGGTTAAATTGAATAGAAAAGCCCTCATACAGAGTCGAATCCTCTTTTGCGACTTTCTGAATAATTAATGAGATTAATTATAATTATAATTAATTTCTCTTTAACTTCTCTCAAAAGAATATTGCTCTACGGTTCATTTTATTATTGCCAAGAAGAATATAATCTTGGATTTGTTCGGAATTCATATTCTCAATGAATATATTGTGGGAATTGGATAAAAGATGCTATTAAATATAACAGTAAATATAATGAATAATACTTTTCTTACTTCCAAAGTGTTATCAAAAAGTATTATTTTTTAAACAAATATTGTTGCTGAAATATATTAATCTCTAATCGCAATGTCTTCTTGGTATAATAAACGATTTCTTAGCAATGTTTTTCGTGCCGAAAGATTTCAACGTCTAAATGCGTCGTATTTGATTTTAATAAAATCAGAAAAATAAAATGTACATTATTACCCCGCACACAATTGTTATATTATAACGTTATTTATTTATTTTTACAAATAGATATACATACATATATATTTGTATATGTAATAATCTTTTAGCTGTTACAACCTTCTCTACAAAAATTATATTTTAATAAAAAAAGAAGATACGAAATATTACGCTACAATGTGTTCTTTTGATATTACAGATATTGATACGAATACTTATTTACAAAAATACACCGATATATTTTTTTACTTACAATACTGAGAAAGCAAATTAAATGTAAGATACTAAATTTGTTCTTGATTATATTTAGTTGTTTTTCTGATCCAATTGAATTTAATATCGCGATACAAGAATTATTCGTGAAATTTTATCTTAGTTTTAAAATAAAATAATCTTCGAATGCTAATAAATGGTAAATATTTATTTTCTATTTATATAATGTACAACCGACTTTTACAGCAAAAGCATTCCGCGAGATTGCACTTTACGATGACGTTACAAATTACATTAATAAAAAATTCAGTAAGTTCATTGTTAGAGCGCATCTTAACTTCAATTAATTCATTTTATTTTTATATTTCAGGAGAAGTAATTAATGTTAAAAATAATCATGTATTTTAATAAATTTTTATAGAAAATGTCTTGTAAAATCGACAATTTTAAAATGCGAAATAAATAGCAAGAGACCAATTGCCTATAAATTCAATGCTTCATAGACAAGTAAGTCAATGTATCCTATAACGTTCTTATGTATCTATTAAAGCCTAAAGCGTGTCACATACAAACTGGCTGCTTGAAATCTAAGAATTTCTTAATCTTCCTTATTTGCTCGGGCTGTCAATCGTTTAGAGTTGAGACTTGGAAAATACATGTATTACCATACGGCATTATAATGCTTACGATAGTAATGGGAATATATTACATAATTTATAAAACACCTGAATCACAATATACATTAAAGCAATTTGTCATTACTCTCTAAGTCGCGCCAATCTCTGCGTTAGTTCGTCCTGCTCCTGACTCACTGCCGTCGAAGTGCCAATACTGCCGAGCTGACCCGACGGAAGTTCCATGTTCAATTCCAATCTGTACAAAGATAAAGTCGGTCATATTTCATGATAGTATTTTAAATATTTGAAATAATTTGCATTGTGCATATAAAATGAGAATTTCAGCTTTGTCTCAGCTATAGAAAGAACTTTGAAATGGTAGATAAGAAATGGATTCTTACCCAGCTTCATCCGCAACCTGCTGCATCAGAGAATCCACGTCGTTCTGCGGTACATTAGTGGTTGTGGTTTGCGACATGGCATTCTCCATGTACGAGCTTTGCACATCCAGATCCTCAAACTGGCTCTCAAACTTGTCCATGAGCCCGGAGATCTTCTCGAGGTTCATCGATTTCATCGCGGCGTCCATAGCTTTGACAACGCCGGCCATCGACTGGGTAACTTTGCGAGTTGTCAACGCGGTCTGCACTCTACTGGCCACCGCGTCCACCCTGGCGCTCATTCTGAGATAATTCAAGGCCTGATTCTTCTGCCGAATTGCATTCTCCGCGTGGATGCGTGCGCCTTCCATGTTACCCTTCTGTATCGCCTTCTTGATCTTCGTCTTCTCCATCTTCTCCTCCTTCTCGCATTTCTTAGAATTTCTCTCCAACTCCTTCACCGCAAACTTCAAATTGAACAGGTTCTCTGCGTATTACTGTCAAGGAAAAACTGTTCTCGTTCGCGCTACAAGGCTTCTGCAATTCTTTGTTTACCAATTAGGAGAAGCTACAAGGCAGTATTCATATAATCCGATCTTATGTTCAAGATTGTCTCAAGTATGATTTCAAGATGTTCTACAGTCATTTCATTGGTCAAATGGAGTCTTAATATTGCTCAAGACTAGATAATCTTGAATTTAAGATCGAATTATGAATACTACTCATAATCTAATCTACCCAAGTACATCATTAACGAACGTAACAATGTATTCTAGAAAATTATAATTTTTAGATTTATCAAAGCATCTTTTGACGATGTTTTCATACATATCGCCTCGAATTTAATCCTGTAAGGAAACGTGCTCCTATACCGCTCGTATAACGAGACGTTGATGCATAATTAGAAATTTAAAGGATACTTTCCATCTGAGAGACGGACATGGTTGACTGTTCGGCCCCCGTTGTGATGAGACTGGAATTCTAACCTCAAAGGTAAGCTAATCCGCTTTTAGATTTAACGCCGTTCCGTGAAAACTGGGGGGAGGGGGGGATTAAATTCGTCACAAACGAGCCACGTGATATTTACAACGGCACGTTATATGCCACGTGAATTTTACGGAATGCACAAAAAATGCTATCTTCCGATTGACATGACGGAATTCACGGACGACGGATCGACGGATCTGCTCAAGAATACATTACTCATCGGCGGCCTCGGCGCTCATCGTCATGAAGTGTCGTCACTGTCGTCCAACAGGTGGCAGCACCATGCCTTTTTTTTACGCTTGTTTATTCCTTTTTTCTCAATAAAAAATTAAAACAAGCTTATCACGTTTATTTTTGTCAATTGTCAATGCGGATTCTAAGAATTAGAAAAAGATAAATAGTAAAGATAAACCGAGGTTAAAAGTTCATTGATAGAAATGGAAATGTTTATTCTATCAATGCAGATTAACTTTTAATCTCGCGGTTTAATTTAGTTTTTATCTGTTTCTAATTCCTAGAACTAGAAAAAGATAAAAAGCAAGTTAAACTGAGAACAAAGTTAATCTACAGCGGAAATGAGAACATTATCTAAATAACTGTAGATATTTAAGATTTTAATAGTTTTTAATGTCAAATGTTTATCAGCCAATATATACAATTGATAATTAAAAAATTAAATGTATTAAATAACTTATTAAATAAATAATAAAAGAATGTTAAGTTTAGTGTTACGTAATTATTAATTAAAACAAAATTAATATTATATGATTAAACATTTAGAAATTTGAAATCATATTAATCTTGATTTAACTTATTTTATTATTATCTTTTTCTAATGCCAAGAATCAGAAAAAGATAAAAAGTTATATAGTTAACCGAAATTAAAATTAATCTGCATTGATAGAAATAAGGAAATAATTGCCGATTAACTTGTTAAATAATTCCTACGATATTTTACTATCATGAATTATCAATTATCAACATTTTTTCGATATACAGAAAAAAAATAAGAAGATTTTACGAGAGACTGAATTATATAGTTATAGAAATTATAAGTAACCGATTCTGTCGATCGGAGTAATCGCCGATTGAGTTAATCGGAGATCGATCAGAGTTATATACCCCTGCAGAGTTCGCGAAGGTTCAACTAATCAAGAATAGATGATAAAGATATAGAAAAAGGGGGCATAGTGCCGCAAAGGTATGACCGCGGTCGCCCCCCCGAGCCGAGCCGGAGCGCAGGTCGCACGCAGGTGCGCGCCCATGCGCGGAGGGTCGGAGCGTCGCGACGCTCTGCGGTCGCGTCGCGGTGGCCGCACACGGCGCACACACCGACACACCCCCGCCCGCCGCCGCCATTTGCAAATCGCTCGCCAAGGGCCAGCGCACGGCAGGCACGGCACACGCGGTTGCCGTCCCACGCCGTACGCCGTCCGCCCCTCACGAGCCTAGCCTAAAGCCCGTTCACCGGCGGTCACGCGATGCTACGACGCTCCGAGCCCGCCGTCCGTTAACCGTCTCTGCCCGGCCGCTGTCCGTACGCTGCTGCGTGTAGGTGAGGGGTGAGAGTGGTGTGGAGTGGTGTCGCGGTGACGAGGGCGGGGGGGAGCGTGTGCGCGCGCGCGTGGCGTGAGTACACACACGTGTGTGCGTGAATACGTGCGTGCGTGCGTGCACTCGTGCGGTGCACTCGTCCGTGCCTTGCGTGCGTGCGTGCGTGCGTGTTCCGTGTGTCGCGCGCGCTGCGCCGAGCGGCCGAATCGTTACCCCTCCCTTTTATCCCACTTTCTGTCCTCCCCCCTTTTCTACTGCTCTCTCTTTCTCTCTCTCACACACTCTCTCCGTCCGTCTCTCCTCTCCGTGCGTCTTTCTCTCTCTCTCTGTTTCTCTTCGTCCCTAACCTAATCTAACCTTCTTTTGCGGCTCGAGCGCTCGGCAGATTAGATCGCGGCGCACGCGACGAGTTTATCCGCGACCGTTCGCCAAATGTGATTCCGCATCGGCCATTCGGAGTAGATCACCGGCGTGGTTCTCGTCGACGGTCAGCGTGCCTACGGAGAAGCCGTCTCGGATCTTTCCCTTTCCCCCTTCCGCCCGCCTTTGCACCACCGTTTTCACCACCTCCGCGCAGCCATGGCCTCCTCTAACCGCGGCATCCAGATCGGCTCCGGCTGGTTCCAGACCAAGATTAACCTCAGGCCGCAGCACCGGGGCGTTCACCTCGTCACCGAGGAGATCCTCAGGCAGGTACCTGAGCTCTGCCAGTTTTCCATTGGTCTCTGCCATATCCAGAGTGAGTACCACTAACCTATCGCTTACGGCCTCATTAAATTAAGTTAGTTAACAACAAGATTTATGTCAAAAAACTGGAACTCCCCCCCCAGTTGGAGACATAGGCCGCAATCCATTTGATGCTACAAATTTTTTGAAGCGTTCTTCTCCTCCCTTCATTGAGAATCCTTCAACAAAAGAGAAGAAGAATGCTTTGAAGCACAGCTAGAGTAATAAGTTTAAGCTTACCCCCAACTCTTTAAAAAAATGAAAGCTTGATCAAGTATCTGTACTTGACTTCATGTGTAGTTTAACGAATTGGTGTCTAATTTTCAGTGCCAATGTGCACTGTTCGGGGAATATGTACACATATATTATTATAAGAAGGAGCAACTTACAGATATCTCTTTGCGAAGCGATAAACATTAAATTCGTTCTTTTCTATAGTTCTCCATACCTCAGCTAGTTTAGCATTAAACGAGAGCTGGGATCCAGACGTGAGAGACGACATGGAGATGATGCTTAACAAAATAGTTCCTGAAGGCTTGGAGTACAGGCATAGCTGCGAAGGACCCGACGACATGGTAAGTCCAATGCTTCCGAAGATATTTCTTTTTTAATACATGTTTTTTTCTTTGGGAAAGCAATATTACACTTTGAATGTAATTCTCTTCATACTATAGTGAATACTCTCGCATAGAACAGTAAAACTTGCTTGTAAATACTCATGTATGTTAAAGCAAATGTGATTGGCTTCTTTATTAGATATTTTTCAATAATGATGCATATTTTGGTACGTTTTAGCAGATCATGTAAATTAATTCGGTTGAATAAACATTTTTATAAAGGAAAAGGAGATATATATTATATTTAATGAAGAAGCATACTTAAGAGAATCAATTCTGTGAAGAATTTCTTTGATTAGTGCGACTCGTGAATTACTTGAAAGACCTGCGAGACGACGCTGAATACTTTCAATGTTTCACAGCCGGCACACGTGAAGGCCTGTTTTCTGGGTTCATCGCTGAGCATCCCGATCACCGATGGCAAGCTTGCGCTGGGCACGTGGCAGGGCATTTGGTTAGGCGAGCACCGTGACCACGCTGGCAGCCGCAAGCTGGTGGTAACGTTGACCGGTGTCCTGAGGGACTCGGCGCGCAGTCCTCTCAGCCCGGTCAGCCCTATCGCGTCTACCAGCAGCTAGGACCACTCGCACCCCCGAAGGCGTGGCAAGCGTCAGCCGCGCGCGTCCACCTCGAGCGACTCGAGCTAGCAGCCGCTTTAAGCCCTAGTCAACTTCTAAAAGAGTACAATCTATTGAGGAGAAGTGAGCCGGAGTACCTCGCGGACTTACCTATCGCTCGGGGATAACCACCGTCAGTAGCGATCAACCGCGTCCTCGACACGTTTCGCGTCGAGTGGACAGATCGGGGATCGTGCATCGTTCAAGACTTCTGTGCGCGCGTGTATGTGCTTCAGGGTTTTTTCATTTGTGTCTCCGACATCGTCGTTCCGCATGGATATTCTTTTTCATTCGTGTGACGATAAGCCGTTAGGGTTGTTGCAAGAGTTTCGTAGACGGAGAAACCCGTGGAACGATAGGGTTTTGCACCTGGATGTTACCCTTGCAACTTGGGAACCCAGATTTTAAGGAAACTTTTTTCTCTAAATGGTCACATTAATTCGTAAAAAGTTTTTGCATTTGATATTCGAAGATATAGGAAGCTGAAATATTTGAAAGCTCTTTCATGTTTTGAGAATTTTGGAATCCGAGAATCTCGGAGGCTAGAATCTTTGCAACAACTCAGAATGCTTCTCTCTCGTTTCTTCATTTCTAATATTTTTTTAGCTCGTGTTGATCACGTTGGACATCCACATACAATAATAATAAATAATAGTAATAATAATTATAATAAATGAAGACAAATGGATATAAAGAGATAGGGAGAAAGAGAGAAATGAAGAAAAAACTGCCACGGCAGATGCGCGCATCGCACGCGTCTCATGTAAACAAAACGAATTAAACGCGAGTATCCAACACTCTTCCGCCTCGCTCTTGAAGAGAAAAGATAGCGAAAAGCGAGAAAGACACGCTCTAAGGAAGGCAATTGAGGAAAAAAAGACAGGGAAAGAGAGACGGAGAACGAACGAATCTGCATTCCGGTAACGCGTCCAATACTCCGAATTTACGTAGCTTTATGTAGGAGACCCTTTTGTATAAACGAAGTTAACGAATACGAGCAGCCGTGCAGGGACTCGCACTACTCGCAGTATCCTTTTTTACACTCTGCTATCTTTGAGCTGTCCAAAAGTGAGAGACGAAGAGAGGGATGAAAGGAAAAGAGAATAAACAAGAGTGAGAGAGTGTAAGGTACGCGTCGCGGACTTTCTGACTCGCCGCTTTAAAAAAAAAAAGACGATTAGGAGCTAAATCAATCAATTCAGCTCGTGAATAATGATGTTTCTATCGCATTGGGGGGTGTGTATATGTATATAAGGGGAAGGGGTGACGATTCTCTACCTGTGCGCGTTTCCGTTAGAGTTATAAGGTATGTTATATCATGGGCACATAGCGCGATTACATCCTACGTGAATTATAGCGCGTGTACAGAGTGTGCGAAAAATTTCAGTGTAAAAACACCACACGGGGAAAGTTTGCGAAGAACCAAGTAATGAAAGTACAAGCGATTTTTCTTTCGAGTAATAACTTTTTTTTTTTTTAATACACTAGAATACTATAAAGCGTGGAAAAGAGTAAAATAGTTTGGAGTTTCGTCAATTATGTAGCTGTAATTAAAGAGTCATCTCCATCGATGAGTCACGCGATAGTGTTAGGGACCGCTGAAAATGATATGTTAATATTGCCTGATTTATGGATAGATTCTTTAATAGCAGCTTACGATTTGACTGAATCTTGTACTTAAAAAATTATTCCTCGGTATTACGAGATCGTGTGTATTTTCTGTTACTTAATTCCTCGCGATCTTTCCTGCCGAAGTGTCTTCGTGCTCGAATTTTTATGGCACTCTGTAAAATTTAAAGCAACGTTACTATATACTCGAAGAATCGATTGCATCAACGTCGATCACCTTTTCTTTCATTGTTCGTACTGCAGCAACTGTAATTGTCCCGTTGAGTCGCGAAAAGCTCGACGTTTCATTATTTTCCAACATCGAAACTTTTGCAAATTGCAAAAAAAACTTGATTGTCCTGCGTTACGAGATGCGATTTAGTTCAGACGTTTCTTCAATGAAGAATCGGCAACTCTCTCGATTGTCAAAGAGACCGCTTGTCCTGGGGAGGGGTCGCAAGTACGTAAGACATCCGTTTTTCAAGGATCCTGCACTGCGGTGAATTGTAACGTTGGATCGTCGCAAAGATAGCGCGGTTTCGGGGGGAGTCTTCTTTGAACTTTTGGCCTTTGACCTTCTTGGAAATGTGAAGAGTTCTAGTCACGCTTTCGGTCCTCGAGGGTCTTGGGAAGGGTCTCTGGGCGAGTACGTACGATTTTACTGCGTTCTCTTTTTCTCGCGCCGAAAGGTCATCGGAAAGGAAAGAGCCGAAGGGGTCTTCGCGACGAACCGACAGAGCTACTTAACACTTACACGATGTTATTAACCGATGCTTTAACTATGAGCTTGCTGCTCGAACGGGCTGGCAGACAGGCAGAACAAAGACGTTGTCGTTGTTTAGTCGTTAATCCTCAACATACATAGGCGTGCAAGAAGAAAAAAAAAACCGCGTCGTCGTCCATTAACGTGATTTAAATGGACCTATGCTTTAATGTAAAGTACGTCTCTATCTATACAGTTCACATAGCTTAAAGGAAAAAAAAACATTATCGGAGCTCAAAGTATAATGTAATGTAATGTGATGTAATGGTACACTGTCGAGGTTATCGTACGTGTCGCCCCTTCGAACATACGCAAAACGAGGGCATGGGGGAGACGAGGAGAAGACTCGTACATTGCACAAAAAGGAGAAAAAAAAGAAGCGCGTTATCTTCGGTCCTCTCTGCGGTTCCTAGCGCGACCTCACGAATGCGACCTTAGGTTCAACAGCCAGCCGGTTCGTGATTTAAGGCAAGGCGATTAGCGATTTTAATCTGTACACATTGCATATTGTAAATAATAACGGTTTGCTGAACTCAAAATGAGGATGCGTTCTCGAGATTTTAGGAGGTATACGTTATATATTCAGCGCTGTAGGGAGCCACGGACTTCCGGTTCGGACTTGCCTTTCAATCTCTCGAGCAGCGTTTTTTTTTAAGTTCTTGCCATTGTAGATAATTTTTTTGTTAAGAAAATCATATCCCAGAATCTTCGCGACGATCTCTCGAATCTTTTAGAATTTGAGTGTGCCGACTTAATTTTTCAGATCTCCGCATTGTTAATTCTCTTTACGCAGGAAACTCTTGGGAATTTCTTTGGAAAAATTTTGTTTCTCAGATTCTTTCATTCTTAAGATTCTTATATAAACGTGGATCCAAACGGAGGTCGGGCTCCTTCCAACGCGTTGTGAAAGCTATAAAAATTACGGTCAGTTGTTGTATTTGCCAAAAAAATGGATTTACCATTGAAAGAGATAAAAAATTCATTTCCAAGCGTAGGCTTCTGCTTGCGCGCAGCGAACGCGGATCTAATTATTGCAACGCATGCAGGCTCCGTCAGTCCCTCTTTGCACTCTTGCGTAAGTAAAAATATTTTCTACCGTTTAGAAATAAAGAACTGTTACAACACAAACGTCTATAGCACATTGATATACATACGATATCACCAATTATTAAAAATACTGCCGTTCTACGTATAAAATATTAAGGTAAGACCATTCGAAAGTAAATACCTCAGAAGATATTTCATATTTTGTGGTGGAATATTTTATGATTTCATTTATCATAAAAATATGATAAAATATTGTGCCATAAAGCAGAATATGAAAAAAAATATTCTGCCATTTAGCAGATATTTTATCATAAAATATGACAAAATTCTGCTAAAATATTTTCGATGGTTCAAATTAATATTTTTACGTGTAGAATAATACCTTTTTTCCTCAAAGTCCTGCAATTTTGTTTACTTTTTTTTCTAATATATATGAACTCGTAAATGCCAGCGTGGAGTTTGATTTGACCCATATTTTAATTTATTTATATTTTACGTGCAAACAATATTTTTTATTTGTAATTAGTTATAAATTGAGACATGTTTTGAACAAAATAATTTTTAAGTATGAGAAATGTTTATGCATCTGGATCAGTTTGATCCCCACGTGAGCAATTACGGGTTAATATATTAAATAATAAATAGATTAATAATAATTGTGTGTATAATTAGATTAGAGCGGCAAAATTAACGATAATTTTATATAATGTAGTTAAAATGAAAAATTTTTTATCGGGTACCAAAATGTTTTACTTTCTTCCGTACGTGTGTTTTCGGGTTCTTTGTTTTGTAATGGTTTATTCTTTTATAAGTAGTGGCAATAGAAACATTCCAGTAAAATCCTGTAGTATTCTACTAACACAATATCCTGTTTCCTTCCTCTGCCGCGCAGAGATTAAATGATATGGTAAATTATTAGAAGTTAATTACGTTGTATCGTCCATCTAATACCTAATGGTTAGACTGCGGATGTTATATAAACTATTCAATGTAAAAATTATATCTTAAAATCATCTTACAAAGAAGCAAGCATCTGAAATATGAATCCCCTTATTTAACTTCGCTAGAGATATATATTTGCGTCCGCAGTCTGCTAATTATATTCTTACGTATATGTAACATTATACTTTAATGAATATCTATTACTTTGTTACATACCGGGTTTTTTTTAGAACATTTTTTAACCGAGGTAGGTAAAAAAGATTATCCAAACAAAACAAAAAGTCATGATAATGTCAAAGTGACTTTTAATAATATAATCATTTTGACGTCATCATTACTTGTTATGCTTGGATAAGAACATAAGTATATTTGAAAGTTTACCAAAGTGTTACAGTCCGATGATTATAACGGTGATGATGAGATGTCGATGTGGCAGTGGCGGATGTTAATTCGCTAAGGATGAAGATGGTTTATCTTCCGCTGATTGAGATTAACCCAAGCCAGCCTCTGATGATCTGAGAGTCAAATGGCTTACTTTACGGTCACAACTAAAACAAACAGTTTGCGCAGTGAAGAAATGAACACAACTAGCAATTGCGAGACGAAACTTTTAAGCTTGAATTCGGGCGATCGTAAGAGGAAAAAGAAAGGAAATTACACAAGAGAACTTTCAGTGTTTATGAAATTTTATATTGTCTCAGTAAATAAACGCAATTGATCAGAATGCTTCGAGAGTTTATTGACTGAAGGTCAATTGGAAGGTACATTGGCGATGTGACTCGTGAAGTCCAACGGAGGCTTACCGTCTGGCTTCCTGGTCTCGGATTCGTTCGGGTCCTTGTAGTTTTCCGGGAGTGGATGGGGACCCGGATGAGTCAGATCTGACGTTTTCTCTTGAACCACCTTGAAAGAAGCCTTGATGTTGTCCAGCGCGTTCCCTAGACCTGTCTTAATCTGATTGAATTCCTGCGTGACCAAGGACAGGCGGCCGAGCAGGTAGTTCAAATTCTCATCCACCTCCGTCATGCGTTTTGTTATCTCGCCTACCTGTAGAATTCCGAATATTCAACCGATTAGTTTTGCAATCTTTGGGAAGTATTCAAGCGAGTAAATTCAGGACGATATGCGTTGGACATTATTCAGAACGAAGACCAAGTTATCCGCGATTATCTAGCCGTTAAGTTTGCCACAAAAATGGGTGCTACGTGAGTGATTCGGATACATTTGAGTAATGTTCAGATAATGTATCGATGCAATGATTTATGCAATGATCCATTTAACTTATTTTACTTTATATTAATTCTCATTATTTTATACTAAATGTATGTTTTATCTCGCATCTTATTACCTTGTTCTCCATTCCACCCATAGTAGACGTCGTGCCGTTAACATAGGCTTCGTTCTGTTGATGCAGCTTGTCTAGAGCTCGAGCGCTTTCCGTCATCTGCTGGTACATCACATTGATCTGCCGCCAAACCTGCAACGAAGGTAGTAACAACAAATCCGGGGAGCGGCCAGATCAGTCAGCAAGTAACAGATCTTTACTTTGTTCATTTCTAGTTCCATCTTGCTGGTAAGGTTCGCCAAGGCACCGTTCTGGTTATCCATGATATCATTCGAGATTCCGTCGAATCTTTGACTAAGAGTGCTGTTAATGTTGACGCTCTGGGTCTTCACCAAATCGCCCACTTCCAACAGGATCTGATGTACGCCATACTCCACCCTTTTCTTCGTGTCCAGCACATGATCGGCCATAGAAACCATCACGGACTGGCCCTTTTCCAAATCCTGTAGCTCCTGGTTAACGCGTTCCGCATTGTTAGCCAGGTCCATCCTGTTAAGGAAGTTCAAGCTAAATTAAAAGGAAGGGCTACACGATAGGGGCTTGTATTTAACGCCAAATATGATCCCCCGACTCCAATCCTTGTCTGTTTAACATAATTTGATATTCAATAAAAGAAGACGACCATGTTTAGCGTTTATAATTCTAGACGACACTCATGGGATTTACCGTAACGCCGCCACCGAATCCTTCGTTTCTTCTTTGCTCTCCGTTATTTTATCTCCGATATTATCGATACCCCGTGTAACGATGTCCTTCAACGCGTGCTTAGCTTCCTGCAACATAGCTTGCGTCTCGTTGTGGAGCGCCTGCACTTCGTTTATCCTACATCGTAAAGTGGCAATTAGTATCGAAGTGTTAAGGATGTTACATGTTCTCGTATTCTTACGGAGAACGTCAAAACTATGATATCAAGAGAGTCGAGTACAAAATGTTACCTGGGTAATTCTCGTAATTTTTCAGAGGTGCCCTCCAGCAGTTCTTGCACTTGCACCAATGTCCTGACGTGATCCTCAAAAGCTGGTAACGAATCCAATTGCTGTTCCGATGGTCTCTCTTGAACGTTCTGCGTCATCTGTTTCAACTTCTCTAGAGATTTCTCTAAATCTCCGATCTTAGCGGTTACATACTGCACCTACGGTCCGAAATAGATTTACATTGTTTAAAATATTTAGTGTGTACGAGGAAGACGTAGATTACTTTTATCACAAATGAGTCACCTCCGAGGAGATCGTATGCGTCTTCTCCATCAGCGTAGCTGATTCTTTGTTCATCTTCGCTACGTTATTATGCAGACCCTCTTTGAATCTCGCAACCTCTTCCATCAATTTACTCTCTATTCCACTCAGCTTGTTGAGAACATCGGGAAGATTACCGTCCGGAGCGGACGTGACCTCCGCGCGATTGCCTACCTCCGCTACCTTGTTTTCGATATTCGTGAGCCAGCCTTCCAAGCGACCCTCCAGATCTTCCAGACTGTCCACGGTCTTTTGCATCTGTATACGCTCCCTCTCGTCCCTCTGCGCGAAGAAACACCGTCACGACATTTTAAGAATTAATCGCTTTGTCTTTTACTGAGCGAAATACGAGTGATCACCTGTGCGATCAAATGTTCTATCCCCGAGATTCTCTCGTCCAGCTTGGTCAACTGCAGCTTCAGGCCGTCCACGACGGACACGCGCTTCGTCAGGATGGTTATTGTCTTTTTCAGTTGCTCGCCCAGCTGCCGTTCTCTCGCCTCGTGCCTCTCCAGCTTTTCCGTATTCTCTCGCATCATGTGCACCAGGCTCAACATAGCGTCCTTAATGTCTTCATGACTGTAAAAATTGACATGATCATTTATAAGACAGGATAAATATATAATATCATTGAAAGTTATATTCTGTAATTTTTAAACAAAGAAGTGCCATGTTCGAAGTATTAAACTAGTAGAGTAATCGGATACATACGTTATTTCTCTAGTGTAGCTAACGTCGATGCAAGAGCAACACAAGAGCGTCAAAACAACAAGCAGTTTCATTGTCTTATTGGCGTTGTCTGTCCGAGGGAACTGTTAATCTGCAGTGTTGTTTTGCTCGGCGGCGTTCGAAGTCGATCGAAGAGGTCCCTTCGACGATGAGCGCTTGTCAAATCTGATCGAGAAGATAAAGGATAGGAAATCAATGAACCTACGCCGTATAATGATGACGAACAAAGATGCCACTATTTCTGTAAGCTACACAGTGTTCTTTCTTCCTGCGTCTAATTGAATGCACTGCCATCGAGATAAGAAGAACGCAGGTCACTTACGATGACCCCGGGAAACCGTATAGAGAGAAATCATCAGTCACAATAAATTACTCTTAATCGTCAGTGGTGGCCACATAGATCACAGTTCGGTATTTCCAACGTCTCTCAACGTACGTAAAAGAAATCATTTCATTCGTTTGCTTAATTGCATGTTAATACGTTACAAAAAGTTTATGTTTATATAGACAGTTTTATATTACTTAAATATGACTTTTAGCTTTAAACAATGTATAATATAATACTTTCCTTTACATTAAAAATGTTTTATTTTGAACTATTCTCTTCTAAATATTTTGTCGACTAAGGATTAATTAAATTGACATTTTAGAATTTTATTCTCTCAATATTTCCAATTTTCTCTTTTCTTTTCGAAGTATTATAATTTTGACGATTATTTCTTACGTATCAATCTCTGAATTTAAATATAACTAATACTGTTTAAATAAAAAAGAAATATTAATATTTCTCAAGTTATGATATGTAGCTCTTGGAGCCTTTCTTCTGTAGATGGAAGTGACGAAGGGATGAAATGTATGCAGCTATTTATAGACACACGGATTCCTCCGAGGAGCCATATGGTCATGCATCATAGCCATCAAGCCATGTGTTTCAAGTGCAACACATTTGTTTTGCCCTTTATATAAAGTGCGCAAGCAAACGCGAAGCAAGTCAGTTGCTCTCCATTCGAGAGAATCCATCAACTCTTTCGCTGTATTTTAAACCAAGTGAACTTTAATTTAATCTTTACTGTAAAATGTCATTTTCGTCAAATATAAATGTAACTTGACGTATAAATAAGAAGCTAAGTTCTTCCTTTATCTTTTTTGAAAGAAAGAACTTATTATAGTTTTAAAATTTTCATTATTACACTTCTCACATATCTTTTAATTGTTTTTAAAATTAACTAAAATTGGTAATGGTTCTCTCTTTCTTTCCTACATTTACATTAACTTACCAGAAAATTCATTCGATATATATCATATCTGATACATAAATAATAGAACGCAAACAATTTAGATTTGAAACAATGACACTTTTACGTTTGTATGTGCTTTTGT
The DNA here is from genome assembly GCF_003070985.1 of Temnothorax curvispinosus. Classification (NCBI taxonomy): domain Eukaryota; kingdom Metazoa; phylum Arthropoda; class Insecta; order Hymenoptera; family Formicidae; genus Temnothorax; species Temnothorax curvispinosus. Next base: position 35,906 of record NW_020210041.1, read on the forward strand.
ATTTTTTAGGGCAGAATTATTGAAAGGGCAAGATTCTAATATAATTTCTACAGTAAAAACATAAAATATCTCTACATAACTATTAATAAAATAATAAAGATTCAGAATGACAAAAATTTAAAAAGTCATAAGGAGTAAGAATTTCATAATTTTTGTCGTTTCTATGTTTTAATTATTTCTCTTAATTATTTTCTTTATTTTCTTATATATACGAACAGATATTATACAAGAGAAAAATAACATACATAGACATATTTTAGATATGAAAAATTGTTTTCCGAGTACACAAGGATTATTTTGCGTGCAAAGAGAACGCAACGTAACACAGCAAGATTCGAAGAACAGATCTAAGATATATAAGAGCCCATAAACCCAGTTCTATTTCCGCGCGTAATTCACGTTTGACCTGTTGTTAAGGTAGTGTGTGTCTTGATATATAATTGAAAGAAAAAAAATCGTATGTGATCAGACATGATTAAACAACAAGATACTCTTATAATTTGATTGAGAAGCAACATTTTCGCGAATCGATAGCGTCAAATTCCAAGATCAGCAAATGAGTTTTGTAAAAACCCGCGGATATAAAAGGAGATCTGTGATTGCGATATGAATCGCGTGCGTGTAAAATAAATGGATATCCATATGGCATTTATAAAAGCGATTGAGCGAAAAAAGAGAGGGGACGAAAGAAAGAGAAAGAGAAAGAGAGGGCAAGAACACGAAGATGAGGGGGAAAAAGAGCTGTAAAACGCGACGCAGCAGCCAGGTGAAAAAGTTCACTTGCTCCTTTTTCATTCGTCCGCGTAAGAACCGCGTAAGAGGAAGAACTGCGTGAGAGCGTTCGATCGAGAAATACCAACGGCTCCTATCGACATATCGAGGACGATTCGACGGGCTCGATTTTTGTTTCGGCGCGCGCGAAAAAGCGCGGATCGGAACGAGCGGAATCGGCGCGTCGCGCGCGTTCGATCAGCTTTTTACTCACTCTCTAGCGCGCCGCTGCTTTTCTGGCGTCTTCCCCCCCGAGAACGAAAACGCGCGGCAGGAATGCAGTCAATTGGCGCGGGACGAACCGTTTTCCGACGCGACTAGCGGAGAACTGCGAGGAGCCGATCTCGCGCTGGCCATTATGTAGATATAAGGATTTTTAAAAATCCGGCCTAGTCGAATTACTCGCGCGGCGTTACCAACCTTACGTTGCGCTCTTTTGCGGCGTCGCCGCGCGCGCGCCGGAAACGTTCCTCCGGTTCCTCCGCTTGAAGATAGCTTCACTTCCGGGTCGGACGCATCCTCGTCTAGAATAATTCGTACCCTGTGGCTGTGACTCGAGACATTTATATTGAAAAGAGTGATAATGGAAATTTAGCTAATTGTCAAAATTTATGGAAATTTAGCTAATTGTCAAAATTTATAGACAGTCGGCTTATGATATAATATCAATTTTATGATTTATTATTATATTCTGTCGTATTACAGACATATATACACATATATTTAGGATCCGATATATAATATTCAATTTTAATTTAAAACTGCAATTTTGTTATTTGGATTTGATTATCCATGCGAGTGACAATTAGGGAAAAAATGCAGTTTCATGGTAATATATACAATATTATTGCGTTGTAAATTCTTATTTATTATTTATTTATTACATATGTATTAGTACAATATTCGGCAATTGAAAAATTGATATTGACCGTCGATAATATCAATATCTTCAATTATCTCTAGGCTTCAATTATCCCCGGGGCCCCATTGATAATTACAATAATTTGCCCAGCGTTGACGATCATTCTTTAATATTCTTTTTAGCTGAACCTCTTGCACCGTTTGGTTTTCGTTTTTTTTATTCCCACGTGCAAGAAGTTCAGCAAAAAAACATCGACCCAGCATATTTTGTTGGTGATCAAATTAAACGCTTTGGTCAAATTCTAATTAATTTAATTAATAAACGATTAGTTCAATCGACAGAATAGCTCTTTAGTTTATTTTTTTCTATGTGTCATATAAAACACTATATAAAAATTAAATAATAATCTGCATAATAAAAATATGTTATAGTTATATTAAATTTTTAAAGGGATATAATAGTAAAAGAGCGTGCACGTAAAACTTTACACACCTGTAAGTGAGGGAGAAGTGGAGGGAGGGGGATAAATAAACGAATTTAGAAATGTTCAATTGCGGCTCAGAAAAATTCTAAAAGATGTAAAAACCATATGCATACCCTTCATATTGTATCAAGTATCGAGCGGTTTATTCTTGCATCCTTTTCTCGATATATCTCGAAAAGTATTAAAGATATATCAAACAATGTTTTATACAAAAAATAAGCTTCACGATCTGATGATAAAAAGACCTTCATTCAACCGCGTTAATAATATTTTAAAAAACTAATTAAAAAATTTCTTTTTCAAAAATTTCCGATACGGAGAGAGTTATCCTGCATATATTTCGACATCCTATATATGTATACACCCAACCCAAAAGCTACGTGCGCATTGTTTACGCACACGCTATACGCACATACATACACGTAAATACGTTCGCGTGAAAAGCAGTGGAAAACGCCGAAAGCGCGTCGAACGTCGAACGGACGCGCGCACCCGCACGTTCAATGACGTTCGTCCCGATCCTTATCGGCATTCGGCGCACGTCACGCGCCCACGACACAAAATATACAATTCCCGGTCGCATTGTTGCATTGTTGCATTTCTAATTTCTAGCTTATTCGAGATATGACGGACGGCGCGAGCCGCGCGTAGGCGTTGACACAATCGTGTCGCGTGACAGAGATCGTGACTCCGCCGTGTCGCAGGTCGCAGTATACTCGCAGTTTCCATCGTCACGTTCCCCCGCTATACCATCCCTAACCCGCGGACGAGAGGACCGGCTGACTTGCTCCTCGCTTCAGGGGGGCCGTGTATCGTCGTCGTCGCTCGTGTGTCCGCGCGCGCACGGCATGGAGTGATGGAGGCGTCCTGATTTCTCCCCCCGATCCGATGAGAGGCACGGAGTCGTCACGCACGGAGCGACGAGGACGCCGTAGGCACGCACAAAAGCGCACCGTCAACGCACCGTCAGTGAACTTTGGAACTTCGCACTTTGATCCCTCGGGCCACCGCGTCTTCTGACACCTGGCACCCGCACCGCACGGTTAATCCGTTCTCCTTCCCCTCGCGCACACACGCTCGCACCACTTCCTCTCGTCAGGGATGCCGAATTGAGGTAAGACCCCCCGATCTCGAGTTCGCGCCCCGCGCGAAAGATTCTCCTCCGGGTCCGGGGGAGAAGGAGAAGATGGAGATACACGTGGGTTTGCGTCGTGGCTCGAGGTCGCGACGAACATCCTCCACGGTCTCTCTTTCAATCCGCGCATTTTGCGTGAATTGCAATAAACGAATAACGAGGTCGTGGACGAGACCGTGACGCACGACGCACGCCGCACACATTGCGCGCAACTCTGCGCTCTGTAAAAATTAACAACGATAACGCACGTGTCCGATTTTGTTTTACTTCTGTTACTAATCAACTCGGTATGTATGTAAGCACCTTCGATGTTTGTTAACTTTCTAGACGTCGACAGAGTCGTTTCCAGGTCAATGCCCAGGTCTGCGTCGGTTTTAAGTAGTTACGATGTATACTGGATTCCTTGGAGAAGACTCTTGTAAATAGTATTATATAATGTTATAACGATAGCCGCCGGCTGTCTTTATATTTTTTCAGGTTCTCTCGTTAGCACTTGTCAAGTTAACGCAATATTTGTTATGTAACGGATCTCGCACGATGAAAAACTCTGCAGGTTAAAGAATTTACATGCTCCTGGGAAAGAAGAGTTTAAACTTCGTAGAAGCTAAAACGTTACGAATCGCTACGAAATGTTTTACAGATTTATCTATTTCATTTTTACTGGATGACTTACACAAGTATAGAAACATTGACAACAGCTTAACGTTCTTGTATAGCCTGTAGCGTAAGCCTGTAAAGAAAATTTTTTCAGCTTGTTTATTTAAGAAAACAAATCAACCGTTGTATAAAAACTTGCTGCCCATGTAATACTCCTCTTTTAGCATATTTAACTTGTTGTTGCTTGTGTTTACATATTTTTCATATGATTTATATAAAGAGATTGTTTTTTATCACGTTATTTGCTCCCCTCCCCCAATCAGTTTGATTAATGAGCCAATTGACACTAATGCAGTTTATTTGCCACTGTATATATAACAGCATTCAGCGATCAGAAAATTGTACATAGCAACGCTACAATTATTTCTTTTACTCTCAGGCAAGTTTGTTTGGCGTAAATACTTGCACACGTAGCTGTCTAGTGTCACACACATACACACATGATATAAACATAATTTTGAAATTCTCTTATCTTTTATGGCGACAATTATGGATACAATGACAATTGTTTTAATTGAGTTGTAGGAAAAAATGGAAATTTTTCTGTATAAGTAATTTTATCTCTTTTTCGTTTTTAAATACCTGTTGGTTCATTTCTGTTACAGGCAGAGAAACCAAATATTTATGTTTTCCATAAAACGTACGGTCTAGTTTTATTCGCTTATCACCATGGGAATGCTGACCTCTGTGAAGCAATGGTTGGTGATACACCTTATGTTCGCCATCACATTTTTTACATCTGGCTTGATAATAAATTTCTTCCAATGCGTTTTATATCTTGGACTGAGGCCATTTTCCAAATACCTCTATCGCAAGATTAATTATTACCTCTGCTACTCCTTTTACTGTCGTAAGTATGCCTCGTTTCGTATTACAGCTCCTGTTTTATTTCCAAGAAAAAAATTCAATTTAACACGCTAAAATCTAAACTTTTACTTTCCCCAGAATTAGTATTCATGGCAGAATGGTGGGCAGGATCGGACCTAATATTGTACATAGATAAAAAGGACTTTGATAAATATTTCGGTAATGAGCACGGCTACCTCCTGATGAATCACAGTTACGAAACCGATTGGTTGATAGGTTGGCTGTTATGCGATCGCGTGAGATTACTAGGTGTACGTAACTTCTAAGAATAAATTTCTAAAAGCAGAAAAAAAATGAATCTGAAGATACATATGTATATATAGGTACAATGAGAACATTTATTTTGAAAGAATATATTTTTTAGAATTGTAAAGCTTATGCTAAGAAGTCGATACAGTATATTCCTACGCTGGGATGGGCGTGGAAATTCGCTGAGAGTATTTTCCTCGAGAGGAGTTGGGAGAAAGACAAGGAGAACATCAAAACTCAAATCAAGGAGCTCGTTGAGTATCCTGACACAATGTGGGTGAGTATATCTTTCAATTTCTTGTTTCTTTATCTAAACACGAGCGTATTAGTTAATCCGGAGTGAATAATTCCAAAGTTCGATAACATTTACTGCTAGAAATAGCTATATAGCTATAAAAACGATTTTAAGTTGTAAATGATTGATTATAGTTGCTGCTCTATCCCGAGGGTACACGCTTTACGCTGAAAAAGCTGGAAGCCAGTCAGAAGTTCGCTATCGAAAAAGGTCTGCCAGTATTAAAATATCATTTAACCCCACGCACAAAGGGCTTTACCGCCAGCATTCCGCACATGAGAGGCAAAGCGACGGCCATCTACGACATTCAGATAGCGTTCAAGCCGTCTGATCCCGTGAAGCCGACTATGAGGAATCTTCTCTTCGGGAAACGGCTGGAGGGACATATGTATGCTAAAAGAATTCCCATCGAGGAGGTTCCGGAGGGAGACGAAGCTGCTGCTGAATGGTTACAGAAACTGTATCAGCAAAAGGTAGCGTTATCAAGTTTGTATTTCTTTTTGCATCCAATGAAAAAGATCGTACTATTTTGGTAGAAGTATAATTTTGTAACTGGTAATGTTTTTCGAGTTTAAGTAGAAATGCTTAATCCGAATTAGGAGCTTTGAGTAGTCTTCTATTTCACAAGGATAGAATCCATATGTAATGTAATTGACCTGCTTAAGTTTACACATTGTCCAATTTGAGTATTTTTAAGAAGTGCATCACAGAAATCTGGATTGTTTCTTTGCGCATTAGAACGAAGAGCTTACAAGTTCACGATTGCATCGAGCAGAATAGTACGCGAGAATTGATCTCTGTTAAGCGATTTTGGTTCGCTCTGACGCGACAATGTATTGTTATAACGCGGTAATGCTAGACGAAATCTTTGCCTGGTAGGATCGTATGACGGAGAGCTTCTATGAAACCGGCGATTTTTTTGCCAAGAGCGGGGTGCCTAGGACAGACTCTTTCAGGCTAAAGAGAAGATACTATTCCCTTATTAACACCATTTGCTGGGCGATAGTTGTCCTTGTACCAATGCTATATTATCTAGTGAGGCTCCTTCTATCCGGCTCGATTTTTGGCATTACCATCGGGGTCGGGGTTATCTTTGTATGTAAGTAGTATCCTCTCACCTTTTTTACATTATATTATCTACAACTATTAGTTATCATGTCATTCACCTTCTTCAATCGATAAATAGTAATCATTATAATATATTAAAAGTTATATTTTAATTAAATTCTGGATGTAGCAAACATAGCGAATTGAATTCGGCTTTTTAAGACCGATTTGGCTGCTGCTCTAGTGCTTACGTTCCTTTTTATTTTATGCGCAATACCCTTAAGTCACAGAAGATATCTCAATTTTCATTTTAAACGCTATGTCATCCTCATGAAAGCAAATTGAATTACAGTTTATTTGCTAATGTACAAAACCCTCGGAATGTCGGAGATAAGCAAGGGTTCGTCGTATGGTGCGGCGGACACGAAAAAGGACAAATAATTTCAAAGCAATTGCTTTACGAGAGATGACTCCCGTAAAATAGAAGTGTCAAAGCAAGAATTGGAACGGGTTATCGTGCGATTTTATAGGCGCGAAGAGAGCGAGAAGAAAAAAGATTACGGAGAAAGACGGCAGATATCTACGTATACATTTGATTTATACTCTTGTGTAATCCATTCAGTGCGCGCGAGCGCGCGTGCGACAAATGCGTTCTCTGTATGGATTAGATATGTAACACATATACACACAAACTAACACGTACACAAACTAACACGTAAGAATATATATGTGTGTATGTATGTATATATATATATATATATATATATATATACACACACACACACACACACACACACACATACACAAAAATACCTATATATATACATGGTATTATATATTATATGACGTTTACATCTTTTTTTTGCATTGACATTTTTTTCTTATATAGTAATTGTTATTGTTAAATAAACGGTTTAATCCCAATCGTCGGCAGCGGTTATTTATACAAAATGCCTCGGACACTCTGTGTCTTCTTCCAATCCCGGATTACACGGATTGTATTTTGATTGGTGTAGCCAAAATGTCGAATTTTAATATTTATGAAAAGAGCTCGTAGTCAGTGTTAAATTGTAAGTCAGGTACATAATGTATTCTTTCACTCTTTCTGAGTTAAAATTGAGAATATAAAACAGTGATCACTTATCTACAGTTATCTTATTGATAAGTGTATTCTAAAGTAAAACATGGAAAATCAGGGTGTTCGGACAATTATGTTACATGAAATCGAACTTGCCTGTTTTACTATTCAGTTACGCGAAATATATACGTCATATTTGGGGAGAATGGCACAGTAACGAGGTGCACAGTCCAATGATGATTCAACCATACTGAGCGATACACAGAACTTAAGACTGTTCAATGTCTTTCGAAAGTAAAAATCTGCGAATAATAAAATTATAATTTAAAAACACATGTTAATTTAAATAAAATTTGAATAAATTATGTATTTATTGAAAATAATGGACTCTTCACTTTTAAAACCTGACATTGTAGTTGCACCAATACAAACACATATTTGTCAAATATCATATATCCGATATAGTCTGCATAACTTAAAACCTATTTCGGTAATTGTTACTTTTTAATGAGTGCAAAGTGTTCGATATATACATGAATCGTTAATTTTATTTGATAGAAAGGTAACTGAGAGAGAGAGAGAGAGACAGAGATACGTTAAGTTTCAGGTTTATAAGCGATGGTTTCGTGATGGCGTTCTTGATAACCACCAGCGGGGCCCGCGATGTAGCTGACAACTCTGAGTTTTCCCTTCGCATCGTAAAAGCCATATCGACCTTTGACGCTTCCGTCTCGACGGCGCTCTTCCATTTTGTACTGTCGATTTTTTCTGCGATGCAAATGACGTATCAATCTTTTCAGTCATTATTTCCTCGAAAATTTTTATGAAACTCTCGTTAAGCGGCAATTAATATAATTATAATATAATGGTAGAGCGATGTATGTTTACCCATGTCCAGTATCAAAACCGAATATATATGTTCCTGGTCCCTGATGATTCCTTATTTGAAAATCTACTCGACTTCCGTCTGACGATCGATCCGCTGCCCTCTTAGATATCATAGCGGGATAAATTGTCGAAATATTGCTTGGGTATGGCGGTACGACTTTTCCGTTTGTACTATCTTCATGTATTGGCAACGTAATCGCGAGTGAGAAAAGTTTTAAAAGAAGCTACGAAAGAAAAGTATAAATAATAATTAAAAATATAGAGAATTATAACTTCTTATAATTCTGTTCTAGATACTAATAATCTGATCTCTATTGAGAATCGAGGAAATTTGTGTTTGGAGATGAGGATATAATAAGGGCAATAAGAAAAATGAAACGGAGACAGACTGAACGAAGAATGGATTTAAAAACAATACGTAACGCAAGCTAAGAACGCGGGATACTACGAAAGATTTTCGTTTATTTACGAATTTGTCTTATTCGGTTGTTAGTTTTGCATCGAATAATGATAACAAATGATCGAATAACAATATTTGTACAATTACTCAGCAAAATCTAACAGCGAAAATGAAACACTTTCACATCTTCGCGGTCTGTTGCTTTCCTCGATTTGCCCCATATATTCTCAACTCCCATATGCGTACATTTTTATTTTGAAAAAACGTACGACTAAATCATCTTTCATCAAAAGACGGATTTTTTTTTCTAGAGTGTGTACTTATGACGATAACACAGATACTTACAAAGCACTTGCTATACATCGTATATCTTCTTCGATGAACAATTGATGGAGAACTGATCGCTCGAAATTGTCATGCCTTCACGAAACTCTCACTTTCTCCACGATTGAATTCTTTCCTTTTTGTCTCTTTTTCTCTCTCTTCTCTGACAATCCAATGATTTTCCCTCACAAAGGACTCACCCGTAACAATATAGTCACGGTAATTCGATCAGTAATCAGAAGAATTGCATAAGGGAGTAGTCGAGCGTGTCTCCGTCCGGACGTATGGAACAATATTTTTTGTTTTGCAACAATTATTGTCTATCAACTTGTCTCACCGATGATACAAGCATTCTTAGTGCTATTGAATAAATACGTATGGAAAAAAATGAGGAAGTTTATTCGGAAGTATAGAGTCCGCACGAGATGGTGACCTGCAGAGTGATTCTCGTTGTTCTATGCCTTTGCTTGTCGCTGATAGAATCAGCGAATGTAAGTAACTGAAAGAGATCTGTTAGTTATGTAAAATTTTTACTCAAATTCTAAAAAAGAAAAGTGCTGAATTTATTTATGATTTATTATCAGTATATTTTATGTGTGTGTGTATACATATATAAAAAAAATTATATATATTATATATATGTATGTGCATACTTAAAAATATTGTTTGTATTTAAGAATATACATATGCAATAATCAATTCTTTGGTTTAGTAAGTTTTTCTATGTGTATATAGTCATTAAAATGCAGAACAGGAGTTCAGCAGGCGAACAATCAATACCAGAAAATTATACAGATTTGCAAGAAGCGATCCACATCTGATGATGATTATAGCAACGATTCTTCGTCAAATGAAGACGAAGACAGCGATGACTCCTCGAGCGTAGATTTGTTTGGTACAAGGTTCTCTATGAATAACGGCAGAACGTACTATAACAGGCAGTCTTGGAAGGATCCTAATGAGAATCGGTAACAAAACAAGATATAGAATATTCGTGTCCACGAAGAATTGATAAGATTAAATATCAATAATAATAATAATATACATTATCATTACTTACACCATTAATATGAATAATTAATATCAATATAATAATTAAGGAATCGCGGGAATGATCAGAGAAACGGTAACAATCGGCGCTATTCCGTCGATTACACAAATGGGAACTGGAGAAGTGCTCGATATCCTTCTCGTGGTAGCAATAATCGTGATTTTAGTTATTCCGATGGAACTGGCAGATCAAGCTACGACCAGACGTATAATAATGACAATTCTGATAACTACGGCAAGCAACAAGAACAAGACGTAAGATATATATATATAGTGATCAAAATAGAAGATCAATAGATCTCCAAATGTAACGTATAAATATATTGTTCTCTCGAAGTATTGAATTTGTATTAAAAAAATGACAAATCAAAATAAATAAAAAAATATAAAATAAGAGAATTGCAATTATCACCTGTAGCACAGTGACTAGAATTTTTTGTCTCTTTTTATATTATGTATATAGAGTGTGTCTAATAATAATCTTACGAAAATTAAAGAATTATAATGACGAAAAATGTCTCTATATAGCAATAATAAGTATTACGCTACAATATTCTTTTCTGTTAGTTTCCAAGTTATTGTAACTCATGATTATGTCTTTTTATCGTAATGGGATAAATCTGTTTTGTGGACCAATATATCCTATGCGTTTTTTATATTGTGTATATAGAGTGTGTCTAATAATAATTTATATTAACGAAATATTATTTGAACTTATAGTGCGTCACCCAGTGTTTCTTCAACGAATTAAATCTGGTAAATACATAGACTGTTTCAAAATTTAATAGATCGCAGCTAGTGATTGATTTTTTCGATTCCGGCTTTATTAGGTGGATCAAAGGGGATTTCCCGAGCAAGTCTCGATCATCCAGTTCATGACTCGTAACATACACAATCCAGAACTACAGGACTTTATAGAGGAAGCTGTTATAGAATGTTTTCATTATTTGGGCTCGGATATGAGGCAGAACAAATGTTATTTCTCGGAAAATCTCTTGGCTTGTTTGGTTGATAAAGGAAAGGAAGTATGTATACAAATTTATATAGAATCGTTTAAACAGATATGGGCATTTTAGAGGATTTCTCTTTCTTTCATAGAATACATTTTAAAATATAAGTTTAAATCTGCATGTAATAATTGAAATTTTCTCCAGTTAGCAAAGCAAAGGATTAGAAATAAAAAAATTCTATGAGAATAAATTTCACAAATTATAATATTCTTTGTAATTGACATAATCATTTTTTTGCAGAGATGCGAAGATTGGGATGATTAATAACTCTGTATGCACACAGACGTCTTATATATATATAATAATAATAATAATTGACTAGCTGATATATACTTTCTATGAAATGAGAAAAAAATAAGGAATAGGAAGAATCAATCATTGTAAAAATGTGACTTAGATATTATATACACTTATTGAACATTGTGAAGCACATATAATAATCATAAAAAGATATATATTAAATTAACACGTACATTAATTAATATTATAACAATTTATATGTACTTGATCCTCGGATAGAGTAAACTATACATTTTCATTTTCTTCACTGCAAAAGCATATAATAGCCTACCTTTCCCAGACCTTCTCTTTTTGCAGAAGGCACTACTAAATACAACACCGTTTTGCAACGCTAAAGTAATAAATGAAAACGATGCGTTTCAAATATTGCTTGTATATCCGTCGATCGTTACTTCCTCTTCTTCAGGTCCTCGAATCGTTTCATCAAGTCGTCAAAATCAATGTCGTCATTCACGGATGGATTAGTGGGCGAATCATTGTTCTCTGTCGGCACTGCTGGCAGATCCGGAAGTTGGTAGTTGTTCATCGGCATTTTAGACCTTGGCTGGGGTTTTGGTTTCTCATCTGACTATATGTGGAAAATAATTGTGCATGTTTTATAATTTGATAGAATTTTTCAAGAACATTTTCGTACTTTAGAATATCGAATATCGTCTTTATTATATTTATTTTAATCATTTTAATAATTATTCCGCAAAAATTAGAAAGATAAGAATCTCTTATGGCTTTACCTGTTTATTTAAATCAGGCGGAAAGTCAGGCCGATATGGCGGTGGTAAATCTTCTTCCTAATTAATTATTTTTTCGAATTATTACAAGAAAACTGTTTTATTATTATTGTTATTGCTAATAAAAAATATAATACTATTTTAGTAATAAATACAAGTTACTTACAGGTTTGTTCGAGTTGGCATTATCCAGGGGTATGTTATACGAAAATGCAGTGGGATTGAAAGGAGTATTCTGATCTTTCTCAGTAGAGGGTGGAGACATTGGAGATACGAATCCTAAGGAAGAACTATCTTTCTCCGAATCCTAGAACATTGTGATAGCCTTAATGATTTAATGGTTAAATTGGCTAGAAACTGATTATTGGACAATTTCGTAAATTGAACTTGTCAATTAAAATTTATAAAAACTACATTAGCGTTTTTTTATGTCTTTTATTAAACAAAAGAGATTTAAATTACCACGCTCGAGTGGAATCCAGGATCAGGTAACATAGGTGCCTGTGGAAAACCTATGAAGCCAGGCGGATGAGGTATTCCTCCTCCGCTGGCTGTGTCCAGATTGTTCCTCGATTCCCCACCATTGGCTCCTATGTCTATTAACATCGCATCCTGACCTTCTGCCATTACTTGCGGATCCGGCTCATATTCCACGTTGTAATTCTTGGCAATTTCTATTAGATATTTTTCCACAAGCAATTTTGATGGCGACTGCACGCTCATTTTGTGCTTCAGCTTCTCCGATATGGTTTGAATTGCCTCCTCCCGGCACGCTTCCATGTATTGTTTACCATATTTAGACGTCAAGATGTCCGCTATCACTTTGATTTCCTGCACGTCCGTCTGGATGCGAGGAGCCGCCCAGAGAATGGTTGATATAGCTTCCGCCAGACCTTCGTCGAGGCTTCTGAAAAGATAATAAACAGCAAAGTAATATAAATTGAAATTGTATACATATGAATGACAATAACTTTAATAGATAATTAAAATACTCGTTGTTAATTATTTTAACTAATGAATTATTGACCAGTTTTGTTTATCAGAGTCTGTCGTGGAGAAAGTGTAAGCAAAAAATGGAACGTATATGTCATATTGCTGATCCATAAGAGTAACGATACTGACTTCATTTGCTGAATGAGACCAAAACGTGCCAGCAGCAGATCACAGTACATCTCCAGCAACTCCATTGCCTCCACCATGTAGTCCTCACGAATGATGTACTCCACTCTGATTTTAGCACGCTCCGTTTTGCCAGCGGCAATGAAATCAGCGATCTCACGGCGCGCCTTCTGTGCCAGTTCTGTTTTCTTCTTTTCCAGCAATTTCAACCGGTTGATCGCTAGACGCAAA
>NW_020210042.1:0-1108 GCF_003070985.1 Temnothorax curvispinosus
TGCTGTTATTCGAAACGCGCGCTCGTTCGTGCGATTGGCATTCCTGCTTCTCGTTTCGCGGGAATAATCGACGACGCGCTCAATAATTTGCATCAAGTGTATCAAGTGTCGTGAATGAATTAATGTATCGCGCGAATCGCTCGCTCGAGGCAGAGATATCGAGGAGAAGGTATATACATACCTGGTATGGCAATTGTGAGTTGTGAGTGATTTGCAGTTTCGCCTGTCGATATTCGCGGGCGATAATCGATCATTAGTCCTGCCCCGGGCCGCCATATGTCTGGCTGGACTATCGAATGGCATTCATTAACGCGGCAGCGGCATATCTCGAATCGTGTCGCGTTCTGAACGTGCTGTGCCGGAATTGTCGTGCGATTATCCCCGATTCTTTTCGAAGAGCGGAAAGAGGGCCGAGTGACAATAACGTTAAATCGTATCGTGATTCAAGTAACTGATTCAAGTAATAGCACGCTGTGATACAACATACAACGCTCGTTCATGAATATTTTCTTATTTTCGTGACTCGTGTATTTCGTGCCGCTTAATCGCGACTTCTCGTTGTGCAAAGCATGCCATGCATTAATAGTACTTACATTCGCGATATTTACGTGCTTTTATATTACAGAGTTACAGAGTTAAAGTATACTTCCTTCCCATGGGTACGACTTTGGCGAGGTGGGAAGGCTCAGTACCCAGTACGAGAATTTTACCCAAGCAAAACTCTCGTTCTGCTTGGATAAAAATCTAAAGACGGGGAAGCTAACGTACCCTCCGTCCGCCGACTTAATTGAATAAACGAACCGCAGCCGGTTCGCGTCGCGTTTGCTTCGGGAGTGCCGTTCAAGTAATCGGACTAAAGGACTTTTTCAAACGGGAGTGCCGTACAGTATCGCGCGAGAAAGACTTTTACTGAAATTAGTCCGCGCGCGATTGTAGTTTATTATCCGCGAGTGTTTCTGGAGGAGGTCTGGGAGAGACATCGGGCCCCGGCGGAGCAACCTTGAGGTGAATATCATCTGCATAATAATTCTTTTCCATTTATTTAAATTGTTTTATTTTCATAAGTTAAAAATAATTATCTAAAATTTTATTCTTGTAAAAGATCTTT
>NW_020210043.1:0-18697 GCF_003070985.1 Temnothorax curvispinosus
TATATATATATATATATATATATATATGACATACGTACGAGTCAACCACGAAATTCAAGGTTCCGAAGGCGAGTGTAGTGTGTGGAACGGAGCGGCGCAACGGTTCGAGGAGTCCGTGCAAACTTCACTGTGTGTGACATCACGCTTCATTGTTGGAGGTTTACGTCATTCCCCGAGTCCGCGGCGCTTTGAGACGACGGACGAGTGCACGCACGCCGCACGCACGCACGCACGCTTGTACGCATGCACGCATGCAGAGACAATCTCTCCTCGTCGTGGGAAAGACAACAAGCGATAAAATGTCACCCACCCTGTCGTTGCTGATTTGAGTGTGAGTCGAATCTCTCGCACAGCCGCTCCAGTGCCCGTCGTGTGTAAAACGGAAAGAAGGCGTTCCGCGTTTACGGAGGTGTCACGTACGAACGTTTGTTCGCGAATGCTGCCCGAAGAAGATCAAAAAGATCACTTGGTGTCTTCGTAAAAAAAAAAAAAGAAACGTTATTCTCGTTCGGGTATGTCAGCGCTCGACGTGTCGAAGTCGAAATAACCGCTTGAGTTCCTCGCTCGGTGCCGTGGAGAGAGATACGGAGATTTTTTATATTTTATATTCGAGAGCGAGATCCGCAATCCGCGCGCGCGGCGTCGAATGACTTCCGCGCAATTTGACGCCGCGTGACTTCGTCATTGCTCGCATCGCGTCGCGCATCGTCGACGGCGGGCTAGCCCGGTGAAGAATGTCATCGACCATCGTCCACCATCTCTTCTAGCGTCAGACAGTGCTCGCACGACGACGACGACGGCCACCGGCGCGCCTCTCTTTCATTTTAAATATAACAGTGTATAAATAAGTATGAGCAATAGCGAGAGTGCGCGGCGAGGCTCCTCGCGTCGCCACCGCCGTTGATTTTTCTTCCGTCCGTGCGCGCGTTGTTTATCAACGCGCTCTGCGCGTCAGACAGAGATAGATGTATGTAGGGGAATGAGCGAATGAGAGCGAAAGCGAGATAAACGAGTGGTGCGCGTCGTCTCGTCGGATCCACTTGGAAATTCGTAACTTGTAACTTTTCCACTGTACGTACGTGTTCGCTCCACGGTGGTCCTTGCGCGAGGACACGCGACATCGAACACCATAAAGGTTAGTGTACGCGACATTTGTTTCGACACTTCGTCCCGACACTCGATCCCGCGCGACTTCTCTCCTTTGCCGAGTCGTAAACATGGGCTACGTTCCGATATTTACCGTCAGTACTGAAAATCTATAATTTACGTTGCGTACACTATAGATTTTCAGTATTGGCAGTGAATATCGGAACGCAGTCGAGGACGATAAGTGACAGAAAATATGACAGGGAAGGAGGGCAGATGCCCGTTTAATGAATATCGCTATTTCGATAGAGTTTCTCCGATTGAAAGTTCGTAGTGTTGAAAGTGACTCAAAATAGGTTTCGTTCGATTAAACAATGCTGTTCGAGGTTTGTGTTTGAGCATTGTGACTCGACGTGCGTCGACGTTCACGCCTATTACCTTCCTTTTTCTACCGATCGCTAAGAAAAAAAAGTGATAGACGTGAACACTAGCCACTAGCGAATTCGATTGGATGCACTCAGTGCGCAGTCACAAGCCGTCGTACATACATACACAAATCAACGTAAAATGTACGTTTAATATAAACGGGTTAAATCACGAAATTCTCAATATTCTTTATTGTGCTATTTGGTAAAATATATATTGGGCATTTTTTCAGTCGAGATATTTGTATTTTACTTTAAAGATAAGAGGTTAAATCAGTGTACAACGCACTGAAATATATACATATTGGAACGTGTGCTGGCGTTGAAACGCGAGGGAAGAATAGATGCTGTCAAAGGGTTCACGCTGTGAGCGTGAATCGGACCGCAGCCCTTGTCGTACACTGGCATGCGTACAAAGTTAGAAAAAGACAGGTGGAAGCGTTGAAAAAGCCTTGTGTCCACGATGCTAGAAATCACTCCAAGATCTCGGACGGAGAAAGAATTAACCAATCGCATTGGTTAATTGCCGAATTGTTTAAATATGATTGGTCAATTTTTTGTTCGTCCACAAGACAGTATTGTGCGTTAGGGCCTGAGCAGAATAAACTAATTATTAAGACAATGTTGTATGCTTTATATCTTTGTTTTTAGCAACGCTACTTACTGTCTTGTGTTTCAAGTCACGAGTGTACGAAGTGTCAACATTTGTAAGACTTTTGAGACGCAAGACAGTATTATGCGTTACTAAAAACAAAGGTTTAAAGTATAAAACATTGTTTTAAAATTATAAGTCAGCCAAGCTATTCTGCTCAGGCCTTAAGAGTCTATCCTTCCCTCGTTTTCCGTTTAGCTGTAGCATAGGCAGTGCGCGTTCCAGTATGTATATTTCAGTGGTGCAACGGCTTTAATATGCACCAGTGCGCACTGAGTGCATCCAATCGAATTCGCTATAATACACATCGAGTCAATGCTCAGAATTACAAATCTTGGTCAGCACTAGATTAAAAGATTATTGAGCCAACTTTATCTGCATCAATAATCTTAAATAATTCTTGATATTGAATTTTCTGAGAAAAATAGATTTAATCGTTCGACGACGACGAGCTCATGTGATATCCGATTGTTTCTACCCCTTTCGTAAAGAAACGACAAGGAGGTGACACGAGAATGTGGTTGCGTAGTATGTATGTATACACAAGCGTCCGTCAGTCATTATATATATATATTCTGTGCCGTCAGTCGCGATTTTGAGAGACGGTGGCACTGGTGATCTGCTGACAGGGGCATTCGACCTTTTACAACTTTGTACAACTCTCTGTGACGCGGAGAGAAGATTGTCACTTTTTTTTCACATAAAACAAGTTATTCGTATGACTCAATGAATCATTTGTTATTAATTAGGAATTACGTGAGATATGATTCTGTGACGGTGTGCGTTTCTCGAGATTTTAGTGAGTAATCGCGATATATTGTGATTTGACAGAACATCAATACAATTATTAACCTTTCTCACTCCCTCTACCTCTCCTCTTCTCTTCTCTATTTCTACCTCTTTCTATTTCTCTCTCTCCCTCCCTCTCCCTCTTCCTCTCCCTCACCCTCACCCTCTCTCTCACTCATAAATAAATATAGGTAGATATGTTAAGGTAATTTGTTCGTAACAATACTGTCAAAAAATTAATGACCGACAAATGACATGTAGTATTTGGCTAGGATTGTCCGCGTTATTCATGTGTGTGTAAGAATCTCATGTGTACATATATAGAAACTAATGTGTGTATTAGAGATTAGGATCACTTTAAAATTAACTTCAAAGGTTAGCTGTCATATGCGTCCATCGCTAAGAATCAATTACTTCGAAACTAAACGGTCAAAGGTCTTGTATTTTTGTAAGTGTATTTTTACACAAGTCTCTTCTATCGTCTTCTTGTTTTTCATAAAAGTTGCCAGAGTAGTTTGATACTACAATTAGAAACGTAGTATCGGAAGCCGTTTTCATACCTGTAATACATGTAAAAAGTACTAACTTTGATTTCAATTATCTCAACTTCGGTACGGTCAATTTTTTTCTAATTGCACAGGTGTGTAAATCGTGTTTACATTAATATACTGTTCAAATTTTATGAGGTTTTCCAGAAAATGAGTTTACGGACTAACTACCTTAAACATTTTCTTTGTATTGTATTCACAGATGGGCTTGATGAACCATTTTTAACGAGAAGAGTCCAGAATAAATTTTTGTTTTTGATAGGAAGCATTTAATGCACTGGCATGTCTAACCAAAATGTCATCAAGGTTAATTATAATTATTATATTTAAAATTGAAGATAATTGTTAATTATTTATTATATTGTATATTATATAGATACTATAAAGTATATTTCTTACTTAACAAAATTGTTTTGTTTGCCTCAGTTACACAAACCTAATTTATATATATTTTTTATAGGAAAGCTTGAAAATCCTTATTGAGAGGAACATAAATACGTATTTTCAGAAGTAGGCATTTAAATCACCGCATAGTTTTAAATGATGAGGAATATTTATCGCCAGATAATAATTGAGCATAAACTTAACGATCACCAGTATCTCCAGTGTAAGTGTGATAAATTTTTTTCTTATCTACATTTAATTGTTATTTAATCAACGATGCCGACACAGAGAAAAAGGAGAATCACTTGCTGTTTCAGATACAAGAAATATACGTGATGCTGTTACTTCCAAACTGCTTGCAGCTGTGCAAAAAGCTGCGGCATGATGCTGAAGATTGTCCTGATTATACCGATGCCTGTATAATGTTAGAAGAATTCTGCATATTTGCTGCAGAACTGGCACGTCTGTGCGAGCGAGGGTAACATAAAAACTTTAAAATATATTGACAGGTTTGACTTTGTTAGGTACTTCTCAGCATTTTTTAAGACATCACATATAATTTTCTTATGCAATAACTTTCTTTCCTTGCAAGCTAAGTTATTATTTGCGCTAAAATAAATCAAAGTTTTTTCTACGTATCTTTGATTAATCATCATCAGGTGAACGGAAATCTATATGTTTCAGGCAAAAATATTGAACATTTAATCATGATTATAGTAGGGATATTTAAAAACAATGATGAAACGCAACGCGATGTCTGTCGTAACAAAATTATTTGATATTTGGAAGTACGTTCAGTTACAAAACGATTAATCCATGCTACTGTTTAGTATGTTATATTATCACACTCTGATGAAATTTTATGATATTTAACATTGATATTATTGATGCTTTTTTGCTGTTATAGAGACTGATACATTTTTATGATCTGGAATAACTGTCATTTTTATTACCATA
The DNA here is from genome assembly GCF_003070985.1 of Temnothorax curvispinosus. Lineage (NCBI taxonomy): Eukaryota > Metazoa > Arthropoda > Insecta > Hymenoptera > Formicidae > Temnothorax > Temnothorax curvispinosus. The sequence continues at coordinate 4,842 of NW_020210043.1, forward strand.
AAAAATTATCAAATATTTATTGCGTAGCTTTGAAATACGTTTTTTAATACGGTATCTTCTAAGTGCATACGTGAGTCTGTCACGTTTAACGCTATTTTTCCCTACCTTAAAGTATTTTAAAAAGTCTAAAAAAATTCATGAAACATCTGTCTACATTGTAGTTGAAGATTTTATAGTCATTTTGATAAACATCGTTTATTTAATATCTTCTGACAGGCTTCTGACTTGCAAGTTTTACAGTTACGAGCAGATATCACTTTGGTTCGGACGCCGTAGACCCACGTATGCACCTTACGGGTTAATAATATTGTTAACGTACTTATCTTCCGAAGCATTATGATAACCGTTTACAGGATATTTATTCAAATTGTAGAAACAATTTTTCTTATTTTCCAGGCATTTTCGTTCAAATTTTCAGACAAAATTCAAACATTTTTATATTAAAATTTAAAATTTGATTACCTAGAATGCTTAGTTATTTCTTATTGATGCAGAATATTCATATGATTCATGTTGAAAAGACTAGAATTATTTGTTTCAAATATTAAAATAATAAGAAGAAATAGAGGAAAACGAGCAAAAATGATGATTTGGGTTTATTTTATTTTTCGAAATCTGCAATCTTTTGTATTGATATATTTCGATATTTCGATGCCAAATCCTTTATTTGTAGCATTTATTTGAAATAAATAATTGCAAAGAATATGAGCTAATGACGTGAAATAATAAAGCATTTTCTTATAATATTACATTTTTAGATTTTTATGTAGCTTTTTCTTGGAAAATACTAAAATTTTTTTTATAATCTTTTCAGGAATAAATGGACTATTTGATTGTTTGATTTTTAAAAATTATAATTTTATCAAAAATTATAAGCAAAGTTGCAAAAAAAAGAATACACTAGTGGAAATGGAAAATAGAATATCAAGAACACTTTATGACACTCGATATGTCATTTGTACGGTCGAGCACGGTGCATGATAAAAAAAGACAAGATCGTACAACATATGGAAATCTTTATTGGGGGTACCTTACATGTACATTAGTAGTGAATACATCAGCCCTTCATAGTGTTCTTTTTCCACCAGTGTATATTACTTTCAAAATTAAATATTATTTATTTAGATTATTTCATAATTATAAAATTTAAGAAGAGTTGATTTAAAAAAGAACATTAATCGAAATGTAGGTTTGCAATTACATCTTCCCAAATGTTTTTCCAGGTAGTAGATATCTTGATTTATGTTTTCATACAAAAAAATTGTAAAATGTATTTATAATGGTTATGTGCGGTCAAAGTAGTGATGGTTGCCAAACTGAAAAAAGTTTATTCCTAATCATATAATTTCGTGAGTCAGTGTATATACACAGGCTTATATGCACAGTCGAATAGAATAATCATTTAAATATTATCATTTAAACATAGTCTTGCAAATTTAAGTCACTATATATATTTGTCGAGTGTGATAATACTGGATCGGTATATGAATTAAAAGATTGAGATTATACTACATACATTTATTCATATTTACCTGTAGAACAGCAACTGTTCCTATGAACACCTCTTGCTCATTACACGGTGATGGAAAAGGCATTAATCACAAAACTGGCTCAAGTAAGTCAACAAACAATGTTCGCGGAACACCGTTCAATTGTGTCGATGAGGCAACTTCATTATTTACTTATTTATCGATTAATTGCTTAGAGAGGATGGCATATGAGGTATTTTTGGGCGGGTCTTGTAATCCAACTACCTGGAGATCAGACATAGCGATACCGACTCTTCAGAACCTTGGCATTACTTATTATAATCCTGTAAGTAGTTTATCTTCCTTGTTTTTTGTTCATAATTGCATGTGAGATATCGTAATTGGATTATGTATCGCAGCAAGTGTCACAATGGGGTCCGGAATTAATAGCTCAAGAGTACGAGGCAAAGCAGACGGCGCGAGTCTTGTTGTTTGTCATTGACAACCAAACACGCAATAGCGCGGGCATCATCGAAGCAGCTCAACTGGCAGCTACACGTAGCGAGTCCTTGGTTCTTGTCATTTATCCGTATCGTCAGGGACAGACTATACTCGGAGAGACTGTTTCCACGCAGTACGTGTTGTTTCAAACAGATTAATCGGTTTAATGCTTTCATTTGATTGCTATGTTTTTTCTCTTATCAGTACATATTTTATTTTTCAGGGAATATTATGATTTGATGAACGGCTTGTTAGTGCTTCAGTACCTAATGGAAAGGCAAAGGATACCAATATTCAAAAGCGTATCAGTTGCTCTTCACTGTACGTCCAAGGTAATGACTCTAATTAATAAACGAATGCATCAAAATTAATGATTAATATACATACATATATATATATAATGTGTATATATATATATATATATATATATATATATATATATATATATATGATATACATATAGATGTTACGTGAAAAGATCAACGTGCAGGATTGCATGAGCACTGAGGATGGCATTAGACCTATAAGAATCTCGCTTACTCAGAATGGAATGGATGCAGTGTAAGTTTCTAATTGCCTGTCTATATTATATGTAAATATATGTAAGATAATTTAACAATATCTTGATATAAACAGTAAGATGTAATAAGAATTAAAACAAACAATTGTTGATCAATAACATATTCGGAAATGTTTAATTTCGAAAATATCACGTCGTGTTTGATGTCTGAAAGTTATGAAATTAAAATCATATTAAATAGATTAATAAACAATGCTAGTTTTTATTTGTAATAATTTAATAAAAAAAAACAGTTTAATAAGATATTTGGAAAGAGTAACACAAATTGTATTCTTTGGGATTGTTCATGTTTAAGCGATTACTTAGTAACAAGTAATAGGGCGGCAGTGTGGTCTAGTGGTAGAGCGCCAGACTTGTAATCTGAGGAACCAGGTTCGAGTCCACTAGAGCCATGTAAGTATGGAATGTTTTTCCGATAGCTGCGCCCCTCCGTGCAAGATAGGCTCTTGTGCGGAGAAAACTGGGCTCCGTCTTTCGGAAAGAGACGTTAAGCCGTTGGTCCAAAGGGTTAAAGTGAGAGGAGAAGGATAGCAGATTGGATAGTAGATTGGTAGTAGATTGCGAACCCTACGGGGATATGCAATAAATTACGAATTTTATAGTAACAAGTAATAATTTGACATTACAGCCATCAACTCTGATACATAGAGATTGATGTGTTTCTATAGCACTTATTCTCAATGTTTAGTTACTAAGGCGTCTAAAGAAGTCGGCTATAGGAGACGGTAATTTCTGAGCTTTAGATAGTAATAAGATGTATTCGGTAAATAACATGGCATTTAAATAAGTTTACTGATCATATTCTTGAAAGTTTGAATGTGGACATTGTTGATCAAAGTGCTGCGTAAGATATGCGAGATATATGTGTAAGAATATTTCATATATTTTTTTATTTGATATCTAGGTATTCCGAACAAGAATATAGTTAAGCAAGAATTGTTTGTTTTAGTTCTTTTTATCTCCTCTCTAAAAGTTTCTCTGAATGTTTCTAAATCGGCATGTGTAAAAATATATCATGTAGGAATAACATAAAGAGCATTTACAAATGATTTATAAAGAAATTTTATTTACATGTTAGAAAATTGCGGGAAATTTTCAAATCTATAGACGTTGATGATAGTGGCACAGTAAAGTTAGGGGAAGTATGTACATTTTATCACATCAAATATTTTGAAAAATTCATCAAAGTCAATACAATTTCTTTTTATTTCCAGGCCTGGATAATGTTGCAGTCGAACACAATGTGCAACAATGTGTCTCTTTCGGATCTGCTCAACACGGTGAATAAGTCCGGTAATGTTTGCGTATCATATCTTATGGCGTTTGACAGATTTGTGTTTTGACAAAAATAAACTATTAAAGTACGATGTGTTCGCCACGCAGAAATCTACAGAACATTGATAGACGGATTTCCGGTGAAAGGTGACCCAACTGAATTGCGAATCAATTTCGAGCAGTTTTGCGTTCTAGCCAGCGAGTCATTGTGGACGCGGACGAAGAGTAATGGCATCTCTTGTGAAAGTGAGATACCTTCAGTATGGAATATATTATGTAGGAAGACCTCAAATTTCTTGCGACGAGTTATCGTACATCCTTTTAATCACTTCCTAGGTATTTCTGATTTTCAACAATTTCCCACGATCTTCGATATATTCACTGTCTATATATACTTCTTGCCACCTGAACTTTTCATTTTCTCACTTCCCAAGATTGAGCGCTCGATTTCATCTATTTCGTAGAGCAGGTAAAAAACGGAGCTTGCGTTCAGCTATGAAGGATTTAAACCTTTTCAGATTGGACTAATTCCTTTGTCCAAGAGTTCGAGAAGAGGGACATTTATATTGGCGTTGTCAGTAAAGATCTGTTTTGGTTAGAATCTTCCGCAGTACCGTTGATAGAGTGAGTATCAGTAGTAGCCTAATGATGATCACTTCTCCACCAGTTAAACGTGGTCTTCTTTCCCATTTACGATCTTCCAGGTCAATGAGATTGTCTTTGCACCGACCTAGCCTGAATGAGTACAACGTAAGAGTATTGCCGCAGGAATTGCAGAAGATAAAGAATTCACGACTGATCTTGTTGATAGTGCCGCAGCATTCGCGCGGCATCGCCATCATGGCATTGGCAGCTCATTTGATTGGACTGCGCGTTAAGCTCGTCCTCTGTGTTCAAACTCTTCCCGAGGGTTCTATTGTGTCTGATGACCAAGTACGACTGATATATTTTATATCCCCCCTCCCTTTAATACACAAATCACATCAAATAAACAAACAATTACTATAATATATAATGAATATAATGAATAACAAGTCTATTAACAATAACTCAACGCAGATTTATCGAATTACTTAAGACTAACAATAAAAGATCATCTTTGGCAAATTAAGCTTCAAGTGTCGTATAATATGTAAAGTAGCAGTTAATAGAAATTAACTTCCATGTATTATTGAAAAGTTGTGCGACCTATAATACATATTAATTTACACTAGGCATTTGTAGGAAAACAATTTTTTTTCACTACTATAATAGTGATGTGATATATCGTTCTTTTCTTTTGATTTATTTAGTTGACTGAACAAGCCCGAAAAGATTACAACCGGGGGAGGATGTACCTGTCGGACTACGCAACGCGTGAAGGTGTACCTGTTTTTCAGAATATCGCTGATGCTCTGCAACATGCGATACAATTAGTTCAAAGTCCTTGTTGACTTAATTGCTCTTTACTGGTTTTTTTTCTATCTTTTTTCATACAGATAAGTTCATTGGTTCGATAAACTAATTTATTTTTATCCTTAACAATGTCCAGCTACCATTTGAGATCGACGCGAACACTATAGATATAACGATGATGCTGTATTGTTGTTATATTTATAATAAGCGATTGTTAGTTATAGCAATTATTAGCTGCTTTTGCTAATAAGATTGCTTCTTTTCATTATGTCTCTCATTAGCAATGTCTCATCGACATATAGTTCTCGCGTGCTATTTTCCATTAACAATGTCACTTATACGTATAGTATTATTACTATTATCGTTTTTTAAGTTCTTGACAAAGTTAAAACACACGCAATCAAGACTTTTTATTTACGTCAAGATATTTTATTTATTGTTACTATTTGTCGTGAGCACAGCATTTCTGAAGCAATTATTTTTACTTTGTTGACCGTATTACGTATGGTCCTTTTATTTTTTATTTTATCTTTAAAAAAATACGTTTTATATTGGCTAATGAGTGTCGAGCAGCTAATTATTTTATTATTACTTGGTTATTTTTTTATTACTATGTTCTTCTCTTATCGAATGACGTTAAACTCTTATATAAATTATTGTAGATCAGTAGGAAAGCAGTCTCTCACGGTAGATGGACATATACGATCTTTCTCTCTCGTTTTTTTATAGCAATTTGACGTTCGCAATTTTTTGTAATGTTTTGGTAACGTGGTTGAGGATTGATTTGATATACCTGCATATAAAACTCATAATTCTCTAACGATCTAATCAAATTATTAACTTTTGGAATTTGATCGCTGAAAAATGCGAGAGGGAGGATGTCGTGTGGGATTTGCTTGTATTTTGAATGCGTGGTGTGTATCTCGGCTGAGTATGTGTATGTATATCGATATGTATGCGTGGGATATATCATGAATTTGCATTGTTTGATGTATTTCAATAACCGCAAATATCAAATTTCAACTGTCGATGATAATTTCAATAAGCCGAATTATGTCTTATACAAATCAGTGTGTAACATATGAGTGAATAAGTGAATGAAAGAAAAAAAAGAACATAGGCAAGAACGAGATGTTTTAAGCTATTGACTGATGGCAGAGAACGAAACGTAGCTCTTACGTCTATCGTAGTCATAGACATAAAACAAGGCAGAGAACACTGTATGTATACGTAACTACGTAAACGTAAAGTCATCGTGTCGATACGTGACGATACGAACGTTAGTTACGTATACGGTTTTCTCTGCCTTGCTGTACGTCTATGACTACGATAGACGTAAAAGAGCCTACGTTTCGTTCTCTGCCATCAGCCATTCAATATCTGCGGATTACTCAAAATCTTGCTAAGAGATTTCATCGTTTGAAGGAACAAATGAGAAAAAGGAAGTAGCTCAAGAGAAAAATCGTTTATTATATTTTTTGCATAAATATATACACTCGTACACACGTATCTTACCAAACATTCTCTTTTTGAAATAAAACAACTGTTATCGGTTCTCACATGTTTTCTTTCTGCATTTTTGTTTTCGCACGAAATATTGATACATCTGTTGTGTGCGACAGCTAGTAAGAAATTGTTAGAACTGTGCTCGTATTTAACGATCGTCAAGATTATGTGATCCTAAATTTATGTTGCATCCAAATTATATTAAAGATACTCGAAATACGATACGTTTAATGCTATAACGCGTGAATAAAAGCTTAGATAGTAGCCCCCGCTTGAAATTATATTTTTGTTATCGTAACACATTACCTTTCAATTCAAATAATTTTAAACGAGCAATCGACTGTATGAATGTAATACCAGTCAGAATAAGTGACTTTTACTCGGTTTTCGATCTACTGTCCTCGTCATTTTTACTTTCTCTAAGATCTACCATTTTTTCTGTATTATCCTTTCCAGGGAAGTAGTACCTTCGTATATTCTTGAGCGACAACAACACCGGTATCATAGCCGGTAGAAATAGGGGAATGTATACAGCGTACCTGTAATATTTCAGAATTATTATTTGTAATGTAATTTAAAAAAATATATGCTAAATTTTCGTAATGCATTCTATTAATTTTATACGAATATAAGTATACAAGACCATCTAACAAGGTAATCCACGGAAGTGTCCCTCTCCGATTTTCATGAGCTTTTATTATGTATTATGTTTTTTCTCTAGATAAAAATAAGATACATGTATTTTTTTATACGTGCCTATTCAGCCAATGCGCGTGTTTAGGACAGTGGCGGATTTGCCCTATACACTACGCTGAAGTGTAGGGCGGCAGATTTTTAAGTGCGGCGAGATTGTAATTTTTCTTTCAAAATTTGGTGAGCATATGGAAGTGGTAGGTAGTTTATATCATTCCGAAAAATGTTGAAAAACTGAATAATACCTACTGTGAAAATTGATTAATCGGATAGCACAGAATTAAGAAATGTTTTATTGTTTAATTTTTTATATTCTGCGAAAACTTTAATTCGAAGGAATACAGGGGAACGGCGAGTAGTACGGAATATTCGATATTTCTTGTATTATCCGATAAATTGTTTCACTCCAAGTGACTACACGTGATAAGTTGACTTCGTTACTATAACATAAAGGGGGTAAAGGTTGTTACAACAGGCTATCTATGGATGTATCGGATAATACAAGAAGTATCGAGTGTCCCATACTATCCAATGTCCCATACTCGCCATTCTCCTAGAGATTACCGTTAAAATTCATAAACAAACTGATCGAACATAAACGAATCATAATTGTGCAGCGCATTTACATACACAAGAGCACATCGTGTGCTACATTCCCAGGACAGGGTTTAAGTTCGTATGGAGCTTCGCGCTTCGCTGATTGCTCCATGTAAAAATGCAAAAAAAAAAAAAAAACATTTTGATAACATATATTGATAAAATACATTTCTTTGAGACAACTTTTTTATTAGTTCCATTCTAATATACATATTAAATATTATAGAAATAGTTAATAATAAAACAGTTCAAAAAATGAGTTGATAATTAAAACTTATCTAATACCAAGTTTGAGGGGCGGCAAAATTTCAAATGTGTAGAGCGGCACGTTTGATAAATCCGTCACTGGTTTAGGGGGTGAAACACCCCTTTGAAAAAAATCGGTTTTTCTCTTTCGGGCCAAATATCTCCGAAACTATAAAAGATAGAAAATAAATTTTTAAACAAGTTGAATGGTTTAAAGAGCACTTTAGAATAATGACAAAATAGTTTATTTTTATTAAAAAATAAAAATTAAAAAAAATTTTTTGCCATTATTTTAAAGTACTCTTTAAATTATTCAACTTTCGTTTAAAAAGTTTTTTTCTATTATTTATATTTATAGTTTCGGTGATATTCGGCTCGAAAGAGAAAAGCCGATTTTTTTCAGAGGAGTGTTTAACCCCCTAAACACGCGTATGGACACGTATAAAAAAATATCTGTCCCTTATTTTCATCTAGAGAACAACATACTAAAAGCTCATCAAAATTAAAAAGGGATACTTCCGTGGGTTTCCTTGTAAAAGTTTCTTAATTTTTTAAAAAGAAAACACGATGCACACAATTTTTTGTAGTACGTACTTTTTACGAAATATTTTTTAATCTATTTTTTCTAATTAAGGTATGATATTTTTAACATGATTTATTCCTCTCTAGTCATTTTATATAATTTTATATAAATATATTTTGTAAAATATCCATGTTTTTTTGAAAATTTAGCTATACTCCGTCAGGCGTACAAACAAGAAAAAGTACAGCGGCCTCTCTAGCGAGGAAGAACATAAACATAAAAACTGAACCTAGATAGGCAAATTCACTAGAACGAACAGTCAGACATAAAACGCAGGCGCACTGAGTTTTAAAGAACACAAAGACATTTTTAATATATTGCCAGAGAGAAACCTGAGAGCGGCCATCCGGCTTCGGGGGACGTCTGTCCTAATCTGCCCTCTGAGAAAGTGGACGTCAACTACGGCGTTACGCTCGGTAACGATCAGAGAGGACTCGGGTAACGATACATGGGTTTGTATCCATGCTATGGTTCGTGTCCGAACTACTCAGATGGAGGGGATATGCTGGTCGCGCAAGCCCCTCCTCTGTCCGTGTATGTATGTATGTACATACACTAGGCACTCGGCAAGCTTCGAGCGGGGAGAGAAGGGCAGACATACAATCTGCTGTCTCTCTTGAGCTGTGACGTTGCCGCTTTGCACGGGCCGGCTATACCACGATGTCACGCATTTCGGGTATCACGTCTCGTGTCGCCGAGCGCCGAGTCTCGAGTTGCATGACAAATCGACGATACGCTATACCTGCTATACGTTACACATTTACTTGTATATTTACAAATTTTAACTTTTATATTTATAACCAAATAAATAAAAAAAAAATATATATATATATATATATGTATATATATTTAAAATTTATAAATATATAAAGATTGCAAATATAATTAATTAAATAAATATTTATAAACATAAAAACTAAAATTCGTAAATGTAATGTATAGAAATCACCGTTTTATGCTTTTCTATCTAAAAAAGTCTTACATTAAAAACCTTTACTTTGCATAATAAATTTTAAATTTAATATTTAAATGCATACCAATAATTATATTATTAACTATATTGAGAAAAAAATGGTAGTTTATAATGTTTCTTGCACTCTTATTAAATTTATTTTACCTATGCATGTTCAAGCGGCCAAATTACGAGCAACAACAGAAGGATAATTGGATAAAAATAAAAACACTTTCTTAAATAAACAATACACATGGGTAACAGTGAATTCTATTATAATTCTCGTATAGTTCTGAACGTGTTCTAACGTTTATTTCTAAAGAGTTCTGACGATAAGCATTATTTATTCATATTTTAAATAATTTTTATCGCCCAAGAAAGACTCATTTACGGGTATGTGGGTGAGACGCTGTAGAAAATCTCGGAATTCTGGCTTATATAAAATATTTTTCGTACATGCAGTTCTAAGCATACTAAAACAATTTCTAAAGAGTTCCGGGCATTGGCAATGTTGTATAATTTTTAAATAAATTAATAACGCACAAAAGTCAGGAATTTATCGAGAATAGGGTCTTTCTCGAGCGATAAGAATTATTTAAAAAATAAATAAATAATGCTTATTGCCAGAATAAAATGGGACAACGTTAGAACACGTTCAGAACTACACGAGAATTATAGCAGAACTCACAGAACTGTCGAAATACGGCCAGCGTCTCACCTTATTTTCGATAAATTCCTGATTTTCGAGCGGTATTAATTTATTTAAAAATTATACAACGTAGCTAATGTTTGCTAAAGTTAATAAACATATATATACAACGTAGCTAGTGGCGGGAACTCTTTAGAAAATGCTTTAGTATGCTCAGAACTATACGAAAAATATTTTATATAAGCCAAAACTCCGAGATTTCGCACAGCGTCTCATCTTCTTCTGTCATGATTACTTTTCGGTTAATATTAATTTTTTTAAATATAACACAAAGATTCTAACGCTTGGAACTCTTTAGAAAATGTTTCAATATGCTCAAAACTACTCGAAAAATATTTTACATAAACCGGAACTCCGAGATTTCAACTGGCGTCTCAACTGGTATACTCGTTGCATTGTAATTTTTTTTTAGTACCTTATAATTAATTTTTTTGCTTTTATATGGCAGAACTCTTTATAGAACTGTTATAGAACTATAGATCTTGCAAAATCTGATGAGATAAACTCTTTATATATATATGTTTATTAACTTTAGCAATACAGCCAGAAAGTGGACTTGGTTTACATCAATCCTTAATCACTCATACTCGCATTCAATCCACGCATACACAAATATCCAAAATCCTATTATAGAACTATAGATCTTGCAAAATCTGATGAGATACAGTGGTGGAACTTGTGTAGGACAAAATGAAACGCTGCGTGAACATAGCGTCTCAGTTTGTACTGACGCATTTTTTGAAAGAAGCCAGAACTCTCAATAATTTGTGAGTTTCTGCAAAATGAGACGATAGCTTCACACACACGTTAGGAAGAGAATGTATATAAAGAATTATTAACGGAGATATTTTAATTTAAAAGATCATTAAAATATATATTTTTCAGGAATGTTTTATAGAGAAACGAAGAAAGTGAATAACGTTAAACTTTGCATGTTTTCTCTTCACTTTATTTTAAAAGCCTGATCTACAATGTGCTCTTTGCTTTCTGTTTTTTGCTCTTAACCTCTTCGCGACTATCTCGTATTTCGCAATTCCGTCGCGTAACGTGATGTTTCTTGTCTCTTCTGAAGTTCGTCAATTTTTATCTTGGGCGACAGAGAACAAAAAACATCGCGTTACGCGACGCAATTGCGAAATACGGGATAGTCGCAAATAGGTTAAGAGCAAAAAACAGGAAGCAAAGAGCACATTGTAGATCAGGCTTAAAAATTTATTTTTATTTTTTAAGTAACAAAAATGCTCTTTTTTCTGTTATATTCTGGTCACTATAAATGACAGACGAAGTAAATAATTCTAGCTGTTTTAGGTATCTGAAACGCAAAAAGCTAAAATTTTCTTATTCTGCAAAAGTGTAGCTATCGTCTGAACTAGAACTAAATCAATATTTCCATTCTGAGCGGCTTTTTTATTTAAAATATTATAACTTTTTTCAAAATTTTATTAGTAATTTATTTTAAAAAAATGTTTATTCTAGTATTCTAGTTCAGACGATAGCCCATATCACTTATTCTGAATAAGAAAATTTTTGGTTTTTACGTTTCTGATACCTAGAACAGCTAGAATCATTTACTTCGTCTCTCATACTTACGTCTTTTAGTGATTAAGTTATAATATAAAAGTAACAAAAAAGAATATTTTTCTTACTTAAAAAATAAAAATAGATTTCTAAAATAAGATTAAAAGAACATGCAAAGTTTAACGTTATACGCTTTCTTCGTTCCCCTATAAAAAATTCGATTTTCCGGAGAACGTCCTTAAGATCTTTCAAACCAGAATACGCTCTTGTAATTTATTATTTGTCATTAACATATTTTATTATTAATTACATACATATAAGTGTGAGAAAGCATATGGTACAAAATAATTTCAATATTCAAATTATTGTAATAATAAAGAAATCAATTATTTACATTTTCTTCTGTGTGTGTATGTGTGATGTCATTGACCATAGCTTCTTTGCACGTTTACATTTCTTTTGCAGATTTTTTAACACGCTTAATTTTCACAAGTGTGATGTCAAATACAGACAAGATTTTTGTTTATCTGCTATAAGCGTTATTTTGAATGTAAGATTTTAATAATCAAAATTTAATAATCAAATGTTTTTAATAATCAAACATTTTCAAACTGCTAGCGAGGGACAAGCAATATCATCTACAGCATGTATCCTTAAAATACTACGATCTTTTCTAGCAGCACTAGCCACTAGCGTATAATTTGTCCGCCGACATTACGAATTTCTTCTGCAGCAACACATAAAATGTTGAACAGTTTTCTCGAATGGTTGTAATAACGTCTGTATGTCCTTGCATTATTAATTCGTTAAGGTATTGCTCACATTCTCATTCTATTAACAAAATTTTGAAAAAAGTTATAATATTTTTAATAATATTTTTAATAAAATTTAAAACTATTAATTTAGAAATTACATCTTCTGACCAAAAGCGTTGGTCAAAATTAATAATGTCTCGATGATTAATCCGAAAAAGTGCTGTGTGAATCCGACAAAGCGAGTTGGCTTACGGTTTTTTCAATGTTCATATCGGTAAAGACGTTATATATTGCCAGTCACTGTCGATTTAAGCTGCTTTAACTGTTATTCTATTCACTGGCGAAATAAATTTATTATTCTGATTTTTAATAATATATGAGAAATAAGACCGTTTTATGTGACCGTTATACAATCAATCAATATTAAATAAGCCGTGTACGATTCGAGCTTAGATCTCAATAGCCTAATAATATTTTTTATGTATAATTACACGTATATTTTTTCCAATCTTAATAAATTGCGCGCTGACTAACTTGTCAGACTTACAACACAGCTCCTGTTGGAGTAGTAAATTCTTTACTATTATTTAAATCGATTTAATTAGAGGGGTGTGAGGAGATTTTATTAATCCAATAGGAGCTGTGTTGTAAGTCTGACAAGTTAATCGGCGCGTATTATAGTTGATTAAAGTTGGAAAAATATGTAAATATAGTATATAAAAAATATTATTAGGCTACTATAAAATCTAAGCTCAGATCGTAAATGGTTTATTTAATATTAATTAATAATATTTTTGATAAAAAAGCCGCCTAGAACCTAGAATGGAAATATTGGTTTAGTTCTAGTTCAGACTATAGTCACATATACTTCTTCTGAATAAGAAAATTTTAGCTTTTTGCGTTTCAGATACCTAGAACAGCTAGAATTATTTACACCGTCTGTCATTTATGGTGACCAGGATATAACAGAAAAGAAGAGCATTTTTGTTACTTAAAAAATAAAAATAAATTTTTAAAATAAGGTGAAGAGAGAACATGCAAAGTTTAACGTTATTCACTTTCTTCGTTTCCCTATAA
>NW_020210044.1:0-2795 GCF_003070985.1 Temnothorax curvispinosus
AAGCATTTGTAGCGTCACGTTGACCGTAGCCATAAAGTATTATTAAATATTTAAAGAAGATTTTGCATTAAGATTATGTTTTAACATGACAAATTTTGTTATAAGCTGTAGATAATAAATAATGCAATGTGTTATATAGTTGAGCGCACAAGTGGAGAAGCTTACTGTACTGGGACGGGAATTAAAACGTAAACAACGACAAGCGCAAATGCAAGCCCGAGGTCTAGTAGAAGAAAGAGCCGACTTTTTAGCTCAACTGCAAGATCAGAATCGGGAACTTATAAATCTTCGGGGACGGCTTGGAATGGCTAAGAAAGAAAATGAGGATTTGAGTAAATTGCAGGGCTGTCCTGATTTGACGAACAAAGCAATTTATGATCTCGACGATCCTGATAGGCCGAGATTTACGACTGCCGAGCTGAAAGAAATCTTGCATGAGCGAAATGAATTGAAGGCAAGAGTCTCGGATCTCGAAGACGAATTAGAGTTGTACCGACCAAAACCTGAAATGTATGTTATTGAATAATAGAAATTTATATTCTATGCAGTATGCTATATAAAATATATTCGTGTCACTTCTGTGTTGTTTCAGTCCTGAAGATGACAAAGATGCACCTGTGCAAGGACCGCTTCCTTATGAACCTGATGATGCACCATGGAAAAAGTCGTCTGAATCTGGAATTCGTAAATTGTACGTTTATTCTTTTCATTTCTTCGTGACATATATCTAAAGTGCGTTAATTTTATAGCTTCCGAAAAATATTCTCCGAGTCCAGCAGCAGCTTTCTCGGAGGTAGCAGTCCCAGACGAAGTCTTTCTAGTCTTTCAAAGATGGCCCTATCTGGTAGCAGTACCTGTGATACGTCTATATAATGCTTTTTTAAAAAAACGTTGGATAATTTTAAGTAATTAGGACTTGTCGATGACGACAACCAAGGACGACGTCGCTTAGGACTAGACTTTTTATTTACATAATCACATTCTCTGACTGCTCGATATACAAACGATTTTACATAGACAATTTTAACGTCGTAGATATCAATTCCTGTAAGAAAGATAGTTGATATTATTATTGAGACCTGATTCATAGTAGATAGATATGCATGCAATGAGTGAATAGGAAACACTAGATTTGTATAAACTTATAAACCTATAATATAAAGGAAGAGACTTGTGTGCATGTATATACTTGTATAGATGTAAAAAAGGACAATGTGTATTTAGCTGCACGACCTTAGTATATCACAAATCACTTTTCTCATTTTTGCTTTTTTCCATTTATTCCCTTTAGATGTTGAATTGAAATTAATAGGTATATAGATATAGAATATTCGTTATTCGTAACGCATGAAAGAAAAATATAGCGATACAATTAGAAAAAAAACATTTGTTTTTTTCAAGACTACTAGGTGCGTGTAGTTTTAAATGCATTGATGAGGTTCTAATTGTGTCTAATGTGAAACAGGTCTCATTCTTTCTATATATATAGATATACGCAGATACCAAAGTATCCTAGTAACTATTATTTGCTCTCAAAGAGCAATTTATATCTTATCTTTCGATAATTTCCTTTATTCTCTTGATTATCTATAAATAAACTAACCTATTCTATCTAACTTTACAATTAAACACAATTTTTAGAGTAAATTCTACATTGAGAAAACCACAATAAGCTTTTATATCTTATTTATTAACTTTTTAACATATTTCGTATGTTTATTGTGTCAAAATGCATTTATGATGTGATTAAAGTACATAACATTTGAATTTGTATTTTATTTTTTATCTTTTGTACATTGTCGTAAGCAATAACATATCTATATTCAATTCTTTTATCTCATTTACAATTATTTGCGGACACTATATTGAATTAATATATTTCACAATCTGTGCCATGTGTTAATGTAAAAATAAATAAGAATATTTTTCTTTCCATGTTGCAATTGTAAATATACTCATAAAACACAAATTGATTTAGCTGTATATTTATTTTAACGTGTAATATGTTCGTATAAAAATATTCTTTCTCGGATATATAGATATATGACGATATAAATAAAAAGTTATCAATATCTATACATCTAAATACTTAAAAACATAGCAAAGTGGATATGTTGCTATTTTATAAGATTATCTAAATTAAAGTTAATAAGTAATCAAAAAAGTTTTCTCTGCAATGATACACATACTCGTATAACAAGAAAATTATACAAATTAGCAAATGCTAAAAAGTTTCCATCACAGAGGATTCGTTGCAAGCTACGTTATGTATTAAACTTAGCTGTTCATAAATGCAATATAACTGTGTTATGTGTAGTGCCTATTTCAGTATTACTTATCAACTCTTGAACGATTTAGTAAAGTTCCCTAGTAGTAAAACGAGAGACGACTTGAAATGTATAGAATGAATTAGAGTACGAATTGTAATGAACAAAATGTAGCGAGCATAATTCTTACAGCTATGGTGAGATTATATATAGCTATATGCTCATAGTAAATAAAACATTTTTTATTCATTTTGTTAAATCCGAGACGTTAAATATTTAAAAGAAAGAAAGAAAGATATTCTAGTTTTGTTGAAAATATTTTATAATGTAATGGAGTAACATGTGCATATCAGTGTTTTATCCACTTTATATCAGACAATATATTCTCAAAAATGTTTTGTGAATATATCTTTTAAATGTAAATTCATATTATATAATGACTTTATTTTAATCCTATATACAGCGAGAGAAAAGGTTTGTTTATATTAGTATATACATTTTTAGATTTTTATACTAGCAAAATAGCCA
>NW_020210045.1:543-1691 GCF_003070985.1 Temnothorax curvispinosus
AGAGAGAGAGAGAGAGAGAGAGAGAGAGAGAGAGAGAGAGAGAGAGAGAGAGAGAGAGAGAGAGAGAGAGAGAGAGAGAGAGAGAGAGAGAGAGAGAGAAGGAGTGTGTATACTACAAAGTATCTTTTACGTTTATTTCGTGTTTGCAGTTATTCAGGTAATTAATTAGTTTGTAATAAAGAAGGAGAGGCAATAGGATCTGTTTTATTTTATTGACCCTTTTTCTGGCGTCAAATGTAGTTCATAGGTATATTTAAGAAAAAATTGTTTTTTCTTTAGTACGCTTTATTTCTTTTTTTATCTATAGGTATATTTAAGAAAAAATTGTTTTATTTTTTAGTGCGCTTTGTTTCCTTTTTTTTAAGTCGGGATGGCAATCGAGTTTTTAAATGTTAATGGAGAGATGGTATCTCACATTATTGTCCCCATCATAGGGGATGGAGCCTGCCTGTTCCGGGCCCTCTCCTATCTCATGTATAACACACAGTTAATGGCGAGGGAAGTGCGTGAGATAATCGTGAGTCATGTGGTGGATAACTGGGAGGAATTTTCAATTATGTCCCACGACAGCTTGGGGAACAATTACAATAGCTTCAACGAGTATCTTGATGAAATGTCGAAACCCTTTACTTATGGTGGTTTATGCGAGTTGGTGGCGGCTGGGCAACTGTTTGGGTTTGTTTTTGAGGTTTACCGAAATGGTGAGCTCTATGAGAGTTTTGGTGCGGAAGGTCACCCTGTTAGAAGGCTACGTTTTACACAGGACATTTCTAAGGGACATTTTGATGCGTACGAGCAATGTGAACCTGAGGAAGTGATCAACACATCGTCCTTCTCTCAGCTTGATTCAACCTCACACCTCTCACAGGCAACACTTTTTTCTGTTCCTAATAAGGCTCATGGAAAACGTCGGACTAGATACACCAATGCGAAAAGGAGGAAGCAACTTAAAGATGCGTCAAGAAAATATGCACAGAATAACCCTGAGGTCCACAGAGCAGCGGTGGCTAGGTATAAAAAAAATAATCCCGAGGTGAATACAGCAGCGGTGGCTAGGTACCAAAAAAATAACCCTGAGATGCACAGAGCAGCGGTGGCTAAGTACCAACAAAATAACCTCGAGATGCACAGAGCAGCGGTGGCTAGGT
>NW_020210045.1:1701-7629 GCF_003070985.1 Temnothorax curvispinosus
CCTCGAGATGCACAGAGCAGCGGTGGCTAGGTACCAACAAAATAACCCTGAGATGCATAGAGTGGCAGAGTCTCGGTATGAACAAAGTAATCCTGGAAGAAGAGTAGAAAAGCGAGTACTACTGTGGATGGTCAAAGCCTACTCAGGCATGGCATATGATCCTGATGTGGCTTATGAGGCAGACAGCACTATAGCTTTGGGAACCATGAGCCACAAGTGCCAGTACTGTAATGCTTTCAAGTGGAAGGAGGAGACCCTCGGCATGTGCTGCAACGCTGGAAGGGTGCAGCTTTCATCCTTCGAACCTCTGCCTGAGTCTCTATACAGTTTGGTAATGAGCAGCCACCCAGAGCATGTCCACTTTATGAACTATATTAGAAAGTACAATGGCTGCTTCAGTATGACATCATTCGGGGGCAAGCAGGTTCTACAAGACGGCTTCATACCGACCTTTAAAGTTCAGGGGCAGGTATATCACTTGATAGGAAGTCTGCTGCCAGTACCTGAACAGGAAGCTCGATTTTTACAAATTTATTTTGTGGGCGAGGATGAAAGGGAAGTGAGATTAAGATGTAGCAACTTTTCAAATGTCAAACAGGGATTAGTCAAAGAACTGCAGAGAATGTTACATGATGTCAACAGCTACATAAAAGACCTAAAGACCACTTTAGATAAGGTATCTCCAACTTGCAAAAAGTTTGAAATTGTCATCCATGCAGATAGAAAACCTGCTGACGCTCATAGAGGTCGCTTCAATGCACCGATAGCAAATGAGGTAGCTCTGGTAATTGTTGGTCAGCAATTCGATCAGCGAGACATCGTGCTGCAGAGTCACGATAACAAACTGCGGCGCATTAGCGAGATTCACCGGTCATACGACGCCTTGCAGTATCCGCTCCTGTTTTGCCGTGGCGAGGATGGATACTCGATTACCATTCCACAGCGCGACCCTCAGACTAAGTTGCAACTTAAGAATTTAGTTTCCGCAGCGAGCTTCTACTCATATCGAATTATGATTAGGGAAGGGGAAGTCAACCACTTGGTGTACTTTCGTTCTCTTTTTAGTTAATTTTTGGTTGACATGTACGCCAAAATAGAGACAGAAAGGTTGAACTACATTAGGAACAACCAGGCGCAGCTGAGGGCAGACAGCTACATTCACCTGAGGGACGCCGTGGGAAGGCAGGATGCTGACGTTGCTCAGCTGGGTCAAATGGTGGTGCTTCCGTCATCTTTCACTGGAGGACCTCGCTACATGCATGAGCGGACTCAAGACGCTATGACATACGTCCGTTATCATGGCCGTCCTGATCTGTTCATCACTTTTACCTGTAACCCAAAGTGGAATGATATAACAGATGCATTATTGCCTAGGCAAAAATCTTACGATCGTCACGACATTATAGCTAGGGTATTTTATCTTAAGGTGAAGAAGATGATGGCACTTTTGAATAAGGGTAGTCTGTTTGAAAAAATGTTGTGCTTTATGTACTCTGTGGAGTGGCAAAAGCGAGGTCTGCCTCACATCCACATATTGCTGTGGCTAGAGCAGCGCATCTTTTCAGACATGATCGACAAAGTCATCTGTGCGGAAATACCTGATCTTTTAAAAGACTCTCTTTTCCACAATATCGTTAAGGCCAACATGATTGACATGGTCCATGCGGGGGCTTAAATCACAATTCGCCTTGCATGAAAGAAGGCAGGTGCAGCAAGAAATATCCTCGAATACTTCTCAATGACACTCAGACAGGAGATAATAGATAACCGCTGTATCGGAGGAGGTCTCCAGCTGATGGTGGCTTCACTGTCGAAATCAATGGAATAGAGCTGGACAATCGTTGGGTGGTGCCGTACAACTCTGTACTGTTACGTATTTTCAATGCTCATGTCAATGTGGAATTATGTAGTTCTGTTAAGTCTATCAACTACATTTGCAAATACGTGAACAAGGGAAGTGATCAGGCGGTTTTTGCTTTGGAGAGTGAGAAGGATGAGATAAAGTTGTACGAGAGTGGGCGATAGAAGGATGAGATAAAGTTGTACGAGAGTGGGCGATACATCAGCAGCTCAGAGGCAATTTGGAGAATTTTAGCGTTCCCTATTCATGAGAGGTATCCCACTGTCTTTCATCTCGCTGTTCACCTTGAAAATGGTCAGTGTTCGAGATCCGTCGAACTTTCCTACGCTAAACATCGGCTCGAAAACGTTATTATATTTAACATCGAGAAATACCGATGTTTATGTTGTTTAAGCTCTGTCGAACTTGTGCGAAATATACGTTCCCCGCGATCCCCGCGCCCTCGAAGCCCATCGATCGCGATCACGCGTTACGAGAGTGCTCCCTTATTTGTCGGAGCACGGAAACGGCTGTTTTGACGCGTGATGTGACCATACGGACGAATCGCGATTCAGCTCTCATCGCGCGTTCGTTCCTGAAAAACAACCCTCTTGAGTAAACGGCGAATTCGCTCGCCTCGACAGTCAGTCGTTGCTGAGGATTACTAGCCTCAAGTCGTGAGCTAGACCTCATAATCAAAATTCGTCGCGTATCAATCCTCGTCTAAAGACAGCACGGCTTTCTCCCTCTTAAATCGCTGCGTGAATCGCTATTTGTTCGTTTCGTCTTAACGTGCGGATCAAAGTTAGTTATAATTTAAGTGTGCTACTTCGCGAGGGGTCCGAAAACTTCCGGTCGTGCTCTGCTCGCGATCGTTCTTCTGCCACGCGTTCAAGATTTCCGTTCGACGCGTACAAGATCTCCGCTACGCGAGAGGCTTCGGTGCGAGAAGCTGAGACAAGATTTCCGTTCGCGATATCTGGCAGAAAGGTACGAACGACTCAGAAGATTTCCGAATCCGCGGCGCACGATCCGTGGTTCCCCCTCGCGTCCTTCCCGTTCTTGAAATAAAGACTATATATTTCTTTGTGCAATCTGTGTTACGAGTGCTTTAATCCTCATTCCTCCCGCGAATTTACGACTCGCGTTATCCACGCTTCTCGCTCAACTCTGAGCGGAATCCAGATTCAGGGCGACCGTCGTAAAGCGACGCCCGAACAGTCAGCGTGTGTATTTCAACTCTAAGAACTTGGCTGAGAGGCTCAATAACCCTCCTCAGACAACATTCTTAGCTTTTTTTGAACTTTGCAAAACTGACGATTTTGCAAAAACCCTCTTGTACTCTGAGGTTCCTTCATACTTTGTGTGGAAAAATAACAAGTTTGTGAGAAGAAAGCGGGGGAAGGATGTTGATGGTTGGCCAGGAATAAAGAAGGACTCTGCGCTGGGAAGAGTGTATACCATTCATCCAAACAACACCGAGTGTTATTATCTTCGTTTGTTGCTACATGAGATTCGAGGTCCAACGTCTTTTTTAGATTTGAAGACTGCGAATGGTGTTTTCTGTCACACATTCCAGTCTACATGCAAGGCATTAAGTTTGCTGGAAGATGATAAGCAATGGAACAATATCTTGGAGGAAGCTGCATTATGTGATTCCCCTTTAAAGCTGAAAGAGCTTTTTACAGTGATGTTGGCATTTTGCCAACTTTCAGAACCTCTGAGTCTTTGGGAAAAGTACAAAGATAGCTTCTCAGAGGATATTACGTGGCAGGTGGAGAGAGAGTTGCAAGGCAGTGCGCAACAGGTGATGGATGAGGTGTACAATAGATGTCTGGTGTTAATTGAAAACGCAGTGGTGGTTTTGGGAGGAAAGGAGTTGCAACAGTATGGCCTGCCTCAGCCAAAAAGATCTGGAGGAGTATTGAGGAACCGAGACTATTTGAGGGAGACAAATTACGACGTAAATGCCTTGACAGAAGTGGTGTCGAATAACGAGGGTTTATTGACAGATGAGCAGCTCGCTGTCTATCGGCAGGTTTTTAGTAGCGTTGAGTCAGGTGCTGGTCAGGTATTTTTCCTAGATGCTCCTGGTGGTACTGGAAAGACCTTCCTTATCAATTTACTTCTGGCGAGGGTAAGAAGTGATCGTGGAATTGCATTGGCTGTCGCATCATCAGGTATCGCTGCTACGTTGTTGGAGGGAGGGAGGACCGTTCACGCTGCTTTTAAACTTTCTTTGAATTTAATTCAAACAGAAAAACCATTGTGCAATATTTCAAAACAAAGTAACATGGCTAAAGTATTACGGGATTGTAAGCTCATTGTTTGGGATGAAAGCACCATGGCACATAAGGGGGATTTTGAGGCATTAAGCACAATCTTCAAAGATATTAGGGATAACAATGGAGTAATGGGGGGAGTGACCGTGCTGCTTGCTGGAGATTTCAGACAGACTTTGCCAGTAGTGCCAAGGGAAACTCGAGCAGACAAAGTCAAGGCGTGTGTAAAGAAATCACATTTATGGTTCCTTATTAGGAAAATCTCTATCAGGAAGAATATGAGGGTACACTTGAAAGGTGATGTTTTTGCAGGGCAATTTTCAAAAATACTATTAAAAATTGGAGATGGAGAGTATCCTGAGACGGAAGGAAAGGTGATTATTCCTGCAAGTCTAGGTTTAGTAGTAAAAACCCTAGAGAGCCTTATTAATAAGATATATCTTGATATTGCGGATATTAAAGAGAAATCTATGGTTTGGCTGTGCGAGTGTGCCATTCTGACCCCTAGGAATGATAAAGCTGGTGTCATTAATGACATTCTTCTTAAATTATTCGAGGAAGAAGAAATGAATTATAGATCTGTGGACTCGGTGGTAGATACGGATGACGTGGTCAACTACCCAGTAGAGTTCCTTAACACAATGAACTCTCCTGGCTTACCAGCCCATAAGTTTTTCCTTAAAGTGGGGGCACCAGTAATGTTGAAAAATTTGAATCCGCCAAAACTTTGCAATGGTACAAGACTTCAAGTGAAGGCTCTACACAGAAATGTTATCGAGGCCACAGTATTCACCGGCTGTGCACGGGGAGAGACGGTATTTATACCACGCATACCACTAATATCATCAGAGTATTTTTTTGAATTCGAGAGGTTGCAGTTCCCTATTAAAGTTTGTTTTGCGATGACTATCAACAAGTCCCAGGGGCAGTCGTTAAAAGTAGCAGGAATTGATTTAAGTGAGAACTGTTTCTCACATGGGCAGTTCTATGTGGCATGTTCGAGAGTGAGCTCACCAAACAGTCTTGTGATACTAGCGCCTGAGGGGAGAACCACTAATGTGGTATACAAAGAAGTTCTAAAATAGAAAAAAAAGGTCATAGATATTTTTGGAGAATTTAAAAAAAAAAAAATTATGATAAAATATATAATGTTTGCAGAAGAGAGAAAAACATGTATGTGAAAGGCATCATGCCTGTTTGAGAAAACAAATAAGGAGAAAAACATGTGTGAAAAAGGTTTATATAATTTTGCTCATTTTTATGGAAAAAAATGACCTAATCTCAAAAAATTAAACGAAAAGAATGATATTTTGACATACTAAATGATTTATTAACGTAAAGGACAAATTATTGAATCAATTTTTTTTAAATATAAAAGAAGATGTTCTGATTGATTGATTCATTAACGCCAAGCACAAACTACTGAACTAAATTTATTTAATTCTATATAAATATAAGGAAGATGTCCTGACTAAATGACTCATCAACGCCCAGTCAAAACCCATGAACCTAAAAACATGAAATTTGGAGATAAGCACCCACTAAGAAGAGATTTTTAGAAATTCGAATCCTAACGGGGTGAAAAGGGTTAAAATCTATTTACACGGATTCGTTAATATCTCTTAGGCACGATGAAAGAGTAAAAGACACCATGTCTGTAAGAAACACCATATCTGTAGGAGACACCATGTCTGTAAGAGATACCATGTCTGTGAGAGACACGAAGTTTATTGGAGTCATAATGTAACAAAGCACAGATTTCTTTACAGTGGAATAGGCCTACTGGAGAAACCACTAAAAAAAAAA
>NW_020210046.1:0-3918 GCF_003070985.1 Temnothorax curvispinosus
ATATACACTACTATGCGTGTACTTGGCGCCTTTTTTTACCTTTTTTTGAAAAAGGTAATTTTATACGGATATCACGCCTTTTTGTAGTGTTACGCATCTTAATCTTATCAGAAAAAAATTACACCTTATAAAGAAGTGTGTCTGAAGTTGTTAATATATATGTTATAGTCAAAGTCCGAAACGCAGGCATTCTTAGGATTGACTAGTCAATCCTGGGGAACAACCAAGCGTCTTGGTCAAAGCCCGAAATAAGTTTTGCGTTTTGGCTTTTAACTAGTCAATCTTAGGAATAACTAATACGGCTGGTTAAAGTTAGAAACTAAAGAAAAATCACTTCGGCATTTGACTAGTCAATCCTAGGAATAACTAATACGGCTGGTTAAAGTTAGAAACTAAAGAAAAATTACTTCGGCATTTGACTAGTCAATCCTAGAAATAACTAATACGGCTGGTCAAAGTTAGAAACTAAAAAAAAATCACTTCGGACTTTGACCAGTCAATCCTAGGTGTGGCTTAATTTGGACTGTGTGACTGTTAACAAATAAAATCAAGTTTTTTTTTTATTAAATTAAGTTCTTATTGTTATTAATGCCCCGCGACGCGAGATATTAAACGTTAAAGTTGACAGGTATCAAGTTATGATTCCTGTCATACCGACGAGCTGTAGCGACTACTGGCGACTACAAACATGCCCTGTGGCCACATACGCATGTTCAGTGGCCGCACGCGCATACAAAACTGCGCAAATTTTAAATGAATCAATTGTGCAGTATAACCCAAGCATCTCGATTCAAGCAGTTAGGTCTCACGCTGGGAGTTTCATTAGTTTAATTATGCGTGGGAAGCACACACACACACACACACACACGGGGGGCTTTCGGCCCCCCTCCCCCGCACCCACCCCGTCGGTAGGCAGCGTGGACCTCGCTTTACAACATAAAGTACATGCTAAGTTGTAAAACGAAATTATAAAGTACATGCATGGGGGAGGGTGCAAGAGAGAAAAGCCTTTCTGTTCACGTGCGCTCACGCATGTAAGCCCCCTTGCACCCCTCCATGCATGTGCTTTATAATTTCGCTTTACAACTTAGCATGTACTTTATGTTATTAAAGCGAGGTCCACGCTGCCTACCGACGGGGTGGTTGCGGGGGAGGGGGGCCAAAGGCTCCCTCCTCGCACCCCCCCGTGTGTGTGTGTGTGTGTGCTTCCCACGCATAATTAAATTAATGAAACTCCCAGCGTGAGACCTAACTGCTTGAATCGAGATGCTTGGTTATTCTGCACGATTGATTCATTTAAAATTGGCGCAGTTTTGCATGCGCGTGCGGCCACTGAGCATGCGCATGTGGCCACAGGGCATGTTCGTAGTCGCCAGTAGTCGCCGTAGTCGCTACAGCTCGTCGGTATAACAGGAATCATAACCTGATACCTGTCAACTTTAACGTTTAATATCTCGCGTCGCGGGGCATTAATAACAATAAGAACTTAATTTAGTAAAAAAAATCTTGATTTTATTTGTTAACAGTCACACAGTCCGAATTAAGCCACACCTAGGATTGATTAGTCAAAGTCCGAAGTAATTTTTCTTTAGCTTTTAACTTTGACTAGCCGTATTAGTTATTCCTAGGATTGACTAGTCAAAAGCCGAAACGCAAAACTTATTTCGGGCTTTGACTAAGACGCTTGGTCGTTCCCCAGGATTGACTAGTCAATCTTAGGAATGCCTGCGTTTCGGGCTTTGACTGTAACATATATACAACTCCAGTGGCTTCAGCTATGACAACTCGAGTGCTGTGGCTGCAACAACTCCAGCGACTGCAACTGCGACAAGTCTGACGACTTTGCCAGCTTTCACAAGACGTAAGTATATAAATATAAATAATATATATTTACAATTTGTCTCCGCTCGCGTAAATATACACACGGGGTGATCTCACGCTGCGCGTGTACTTTGCGCGAGACACGGCAGTGTCTCATAATCATAATCATTAAATAATTTCTCTTTTTGTTACAGCAAGGAGATGGCAAAAATCAAAGAAATCTCGCGGCCCATACCGCGGTGGACGTGGCCGCGGCGGCGGATTCTACGACGGTGGACGTGGTGGTAGCACTATCATTCAAACATTTAACATGCGGTAAAATGTTTGATTGATACACGCACGCACGCACGCACGCACGCACGCCGCACGCACGCACACACACAACGTTCGTGATAAAAAAAAACTGCAAACTTTGTTTTTCCTTTACTTTTTTTTATTTACACGCATTGAAGCAGAAAATTTCTTCTTGTAAATCCATGCGAAACATGGGTACAATGTATAATCAACGGACATCATGTATATATGTCATCAAGTGCGTTCAGCAGAAAACAATGTTGAGTTAAAATAGCATTATTATTCAATGACAAATTTTTTATAAAATCTAGAAGCAGTTCTTCATTAGCATAAATAAAGAAGCCTCTTTTATTTTTATATCCTATATTATATATATTTCAACTTTTATTTATTGTATTACAATTATTAATAAAATTATATAATTTCCTTCATTCACAATCGTACTTATTCGTATCTTGCGCCGTGACGTGTCATAAGTATGTTCCGAGCTCATGTGTACCAATGGGCCTGCTTAGTCTGCCTAATTCTCTATTAACATTTTTTGTCATATTTTGTAAAGGTTTATCTATGGTAATTTCATAAAGGAATCATTCCGCCGCAGTAGTAAGTGGATAGGTATGGGGCGTCAAAACAAACCCCCTCCACCGACCCCTCCGCCGGCGCCAGGGGCGTGGCCAGACTGTCTGCCCACGTTACCTCGGAGCTCTCTGATTGGCTGCCGTGTGGGGGGTGGGGGTGAAATAGAGCGATTTGATTGGATACCCCATACCTAGCCAGCGTTCTGATTGGATACCCCATACCTAGCCAGCGTCTGATTGGCCCTCCCTCCTTCCCCTGAGGTGTCTAGTGTCTAGTGATTTTTTTGGGACTGCACGTGGTGGAAAACTACGAGACAAAAATGACGGATTCAAATGGAGCGTTTTGATTGGATACCCCATACCTACCCAGCGTCTGATTGGCCCTCCCACCCCTGAGGCGTCTAGTGCCTAGTGTCTTTTTTTGGGACTGCACGTGGTGGACGACTACGAAACAAAAATGTCGGATTCAAAATAGTAACCAAATGGCGCGTTTTGATTGGATACCCCATACCTACCCAGCGTCTGATTTGCTTTCCCGCCTAAAGTGTCCAGCGTCTTTTTGGGCCTGCACGTGGCGGACGACGCTGAAGTCACGCGGTAAAATAGCGGAAGAGCCGACCAGCGCCATTTTGGCAAGAGCACGTGGTAGACGACGCTAAGCTCGAAAAAGGATATGATGCTAAGATACCGAAAACGGAAAGTGGAATTTTTAAGAGCTTTTTACCTCGAGGGGAGGGGAAAACAGGAACGGACAGGTTCGCTTTATGACATGGTGCAACTATTTTAACGTAAGAGAAAAAGGAATGAATAAATATACGGAGGGGTTGAAGATACAAACAATGTTTATTACATAAAATAATACATTGATACGGGTGAATAAGTATTTTTTTTAATTATTCTTAGTACACGCCTGAACATGACAGCATTCAACGTGAGGTTTTACGCATGCGCTTTTATTATGAAGAAAAATTTTACGAAATAATTTTACAATCAAACGATCATTGCGCTCGCAATTGTCGCTAAACAGATTAAGAAACTGACAAAGATTATAGTCGCTACACATGTAATATAAAAATACACAACAGTATTGTCCGCAAGTTTGAGAGAGCGTTCCTTGTAGCGTCACGGTGTTCCATCGATGCGTAGTGGAATTTCGACGAAGGCGTAAGAGGAATCTAGAGTCCAAAGGTGGTAGTCCGTAGCTATCGAAATACGTTCCTGCTCC
>NW_020210047.1:0-23333 GCF_003070985.1 Temnothorax curvispinosus
AGTATTCTGGATGGCAACAAAGCAACAAAGACAATTACTTAGCAGTCCAGGTGTCCTTTAAAGTGCAAAGTAGACAAGAGACAATTGTTGAACTTCATTTTGATCCATCGCAACCACAAGAAGTAAAGTACGTAGTCGCATCGCGATCTATAATGTTGCAATATATAATGTGACGTTGATATTAACGTATTTCTCTCTTTATTAATTTCAGGGATGATAAAGAAGACTAAATTAGATCGAGTTTGCCCTTACTTGTTTATATACGTCTTAAGAAAACGTACGTTTTAAGGAAAGAAAAGGAAGAAACATCCACATCTACATGTACACCATTCACAAAACATATTTACAGTTTACACATACACACGGATGATGTTTGTGACATGGTACTGTAGCAGGTTCATACTTAAAATATAAGATTGGATGGACCATGGCTCTGAGTTTATTACTGGGGGTAGCTTTATAGCTATAATTGATATCTCTGACAGAATATACATGTGAGCTTCAATTAAGAGAGCTACTCGCAAGCATGCGTCGTATCTACGGAGTTTAGTAAATGCAACACCCGATGATTTACGAATGTTTTATGTCCTCGACAGAACAAAAAATTCAATGTTACCTAGCATAAAGGATGCATGTTGATGTTCGATTTTTTCTTTTTTAACAATGTCACTGTTAGTCTGTTCGTAATTTCAACTCTATTTTACAGACGCAGCATTGGTCTTGTGACCTATGTGGCCATTTTAAGCGTGCTCTTAGTCAGAAACAAGTGATACCGTCACTCTCGCGTTACAGCAAAAAGAGAATTTCATATTCGATATAAATGCATGTACAAAAAATTAAATGACATTGAAAATGGATTATGCAAACAAATATAAAAATGTGAATTACATTATTTAATAAATATGACTATAATATGTATCTTCTTTCGATCAGTTCTAGGACTAGGAAAAAATGCTAGTTAATATCTAAACTTAAAAAATAAAGGGAAACTGTAGGAAACATTTCTCACGGTTCCCATAACTGCTACGGGCGACGCTAGGCCAGTTCTTGTGTGTCGCTTAATCATAAGATGTAACGAAAACTAGCAAACACTTCCAGTACGCGACAACCTGCATTCATATGTTTTATCGAACTTGTAAAGGGGATCAGTTGTATGTACAAAGTTAACTTATATTATTATTGACGATCGTATTTTGTCCTTGTTATTAAAAATAGTTCGATCTCACGGTATATTTACAAAATTGCGGTATATTTACTTCGCATGTCGATCTGTAAGAACCAACATAGTTTCGCGATTATTTATGACAAGTAAGAACACATTTGAAATATATACTTGGATAGTTTGTAGTATATACAGTTTGTTTCTACGAAGTGTTGTAAACGGTACATTTAGCGGTGTGTTTAGCTCATAAATTTGATAGATGCGAATTACGGTTAATACATAAAAAAAAATACGAAATTCAATTGTGGTAAATATTTATTGAGTTCTCCCACAATTGTACATTGTACCTTAATCCTACGATGCTTCTATTCTGTTTGTATAATTACTTTCTGCGCACTTTACATAAGTAATATATATCTTAATAGGATCTTTCATCATTTGAGATATTGTGTAAGGAATCAGAAAATATATATCATAGATAGACTGATTTATCATGTAAAATGTGGATGTTTATTGCGGAAAATTTGTTACGTAAATGTTAACACTGTTCAAAAGTTTTTGATTTGTATTGAATCACTTTTTTTCATAATCTTGTATTTCTACGCTAATTATGATTTTATATACCATGACAAAATAAAATGCATTTTACTTTATAAGCGATGTTATGACTTAAGAAAAATTGAATCCACATTTAGTGATATCAAATAAAACTTCCAATTTCCAATTGATGTTAGCATATTAAGCATTAAGTAAAAAATGGACAGACTTATATATACATTTCGTAACAATACATATATTAATTTAATGTATTTAATATCTTTTCTCCTCCTTTCCCACAAATGAATATTTTTGTAGATGATAGCGTTTCGTTATTAATATCAAATAATTCACATCTGGTTAATTTCAACGGAACGAGCATATCGCATTATTTTTTTTAAATCAGATCATTCCTTCATTTTATTTGGTTCATTAAATCGCAGATTTCTTTTAAGTATATTAATTACTGATCCCGTTGTTAGATTAAAGCTGAATAAATGTACATTGTCTATATCTATAATGTGATATGTGGAAATATACCATTATTCAAGAAGTACTCCGATATGTGTGGCAGCATAAATTAATTCTCAGTAATTTGATACCCAAAACTACTAACTGTTTTACTTTTCAATTTCTTGGGAACACGTTACCTTGATTGTAACATGAGGAATAGTCAGAGGATTAAGAATTAATAGTTAAACATCTTATCGCCGTACAGACAGAAGTTGTAGAAGTTGTACAGTTGTAGAAGACTAGATCTCAAGTTTTTTTTTCTGTATAAAGTACGGAATGACCAGCATTTCAAAATTACTGTAAATATAATTATTAAAGAGAGCGACGAAAGTATCAAACTTTCATTATCGTCCTGATTGTGCTTTCTCAACTTGTGAGCACTACGTGCTTAATCTACCTTTTGTGCATATATATATGTATAAAAATATTAAATAACTTATACAGAAAAGTTCTATATCAAACGTGAACAAGACATGTGATAGTATTATTTTTCAACTACGAGCTAAAGATATTCAATCAACAAATTTAATTACAATATAACAAAGGTTAATTTAATATTTCAAACTTAACAAGTATATTAAGAGGTAATGGTAGCTGGACACTGTATGCGTGATTTACATAACAATGTAACGATTGGAGATAGAGATAAAAGAAGAGAAAAATTGAATAGTGCAAGACCAAGTCAATTGTCCCGAGTGACTAATTTTAAATAAAATTCACGAAAATGTAAATTTTGTGTAACCAAATATCATAAAAGTTCAATAAGACGACATCAAATTCAGTAAAATAATCTCACATATTCTAAAGTACCAGTTACCTCGAATATCGATTACAAAAGTACCTTTTCTCAATCCCAAAATACCGTCCATATATTTAAATCGATTATAAATTTACTTCATAATCAAAACTTATATTTACCTTAATCACATACGCCAATATTAATAAAATATTGTAATGATAAATCTGTTGCACTTCTTTTTTGGTCGTGTGCCAATGCCTAATATTAAATAAAATCAAAATGTAATAAGATTTTTATGTTTATAACTCGCGTTAAGTAAGTGTAAAAATATGCACGAGTCATAAATAGAAATAAAAATATATAAAAAAATTATACTAAAATATTTTCATGAATTTATGTTAATATTCAGCATGCAGAAATAATCAAGTGTATCATATTCTTGTTTCTTTTTATAGTTTTGGATAAAAATAGATGCTAAAAGATCGTTCTTAAAAATGTACATTGTCGAAATATCTTTTGTTAATGTTTTACAAAACATATGAGGTTCGAAAATATTTGATTTCTAAATAGAGAGAAATAGATCAGGTCTCTCAAAATGTTAAATAGAAAGTCAAAAATTCTACAAGGTATTAATTCTCTCTAATACACATATTCACGTATATCACAAGATGACAGTTTTACTATTACCAAAATTGGCAATTGTTTTAATAATCCATCTAAAATCCCGGTTCCATCCTGACCGATAACACGCTGCTAAGCATATCGCGAATCTCTGCCACCTCCCTCCTACTTCTCGCCAGCATATCCTCTAATCTCTTATTTTCCTGCTTGATCTTTTCGATCCTTTTCCGATATTTCCGTTTGTTAACGTAACAACAACAATCCGGACAGTTTTTGCCATGCTTACAATCTTTACATACTTTACCTTTGTAACAACAAGCTTGATTATCTTCCGTACAAGAATGATCGCTCGACGCCGAGTCTTCCTGTGCACTTTCAGAGCATTCTAATCTATCGATAGATTCGCTAACATTCGATGGCGAAGGCATGTTGTTAGGTTTACTAAACGAAGATTCCGTGTCTATTTTTAATTCCAGATTGCTTTTATCTTCGGTTGACTCGAATGATTTCGGTATATTTAATAGTGTACTATCACTCGACACTTCCTTATCTACGTTAGGTTCTATTATTACTATACTCGGAATGCTAGATCTAATAGGACTTAGATCGCAATAATGCATTGCGGTTGTATCACATACTCTAGACTGTCTTTTGAAACTTCTTCTCTTTTGCATTAACGTGTGTTCCTTGCTTTGACGTTCAGCAATGCGCATTGCGCCATCGCTGAATCGTCTCCCATAAAACGTTTTGTTTTTTAAGGGTTTCATGTCACACGAACCATCGCTAGCCCTTCGAGTATCAGAAAATTCATGTCTTCTGGAAGTTGTATCTGATGAATCATATTCTTGTTCCCTATCGTCTAGATTTGCGCCACTTTGAGCAATATTTAAGCTATTCTGACTCCCCCGATCATCTTTTGATAATAATTGGTCAGTTTCAGGAAAATCGACGGTATCGTCAAACGACAATTGTTTCGCTAGCTTCTTGTCGTACTTTGAAAAATATTGGTGTTCGAACGTTATACTTCCTTCTGGAGACGATTGCTTTAATTCTATGGATTCGCTGGTATCCAGTGAGCTATTGTGATCGTTTACTGTATCGCACGTAAGATTTGTATCACTGGTAGGTATTTCGATCAAATTTCCATCGTATCCGAAAGCAAATGATTTCTGCCCTGCAAGAGGGGAGAAAGAGCGTTTCATCCATTTTATAGAAAAATAAAATTAATTGAATGTCAATTAATTTTACTGAAATTTTATTTGCACCAGATTTCTCATTTACCTATGATCATACGCTTGTTGCGCATATCGGGACTTTTGGAACGTGGCTGTTCCAGGAACTGTCTGTTATTAGGAGACAGCACAGAGAGTTTTCCATTCTGATCCATTTGCAATGAACTGTGCTGGTCGCAATTATACAAGCTCGTCGTATCCGCTTCGTGACTTTCATGCTCCCGCAAACGTTCCATAATCTTTTGCACAATTTCCGATGGGGCTACATATGGCGATCCTTTCAAAAATAAAAAAAAAGAATATTACTATATTCATTATGGTCTATTGCTATAATAGCAATTGTCATAAAACTACATATGACGCATAAAATACATAAAGTGAAAATAACAGAATACATATATACCCCGGAAACGATTGTATAACATACGTGCACACATTCTACCTATTAGCGGCGTATATAACTGGATATTTTTAAAAGAGATTATTGCACACAATTTAGAAAACTAAATGCTATTTTATCATATAAGTTAATGTATGTATCAGTATCATAGAAGAGAATGTATTTCGGCTCTATCGCTAAAAGTTTGCACTTTAAATTCGTACTCTTAATGCATTAGTACACATTGTTGCATCACTCTTGCATATTTCATTATTATTCATGCAAATTATTTTAAAACTCAGATAACACGTAACTAATCGCACGTCTACAACCAGTACAATCTATTTTTGTGCGTATAAAATTATCGAGCGTTTGGAAATTTTAGAAGCATAAGTTTTCGCAACATAATACAAAAGAAATGATAAATTTCTACATAAAAATAGCACATCGTACGTCAATTGACTATACGCATAAATTCAAAACCAACATAAGCAAAAGAAGCTGTAAATGTTTACTAAAATAAAACATAATATAAACAAAACCAAAGGAAACAGCTATGCGTTTCTAGATAAATTCAATTAAACTGTCTTTAAAGATAACAAAACAGATCCTGACCACAGATTCTCACGCGAGACTTACAAAATTACTTGATCCGAAGTTTCTGCGCTGTCGGACACGTGTAGGCACGCATAACGCGTTATTGCTTCCTACAAAATTATCATGCTATATGGCAAAATGTTTACGGATATATTCTGTACCCAGAAATATAGATTTAATAATCATCAACTTTATATAAAAATGCTGTCATTAATTTATTTGTGATAATATAAGTATGTTCTTATTGTTTTTAAAACGTAGATTCTGAGACTGACGAATTCCAAAATTATCCGTAAGTTTGTTTCCATAAAAAGAAGTTGAATCTCTTGTTGAATGGCATAATCGTTATCATAATTATTACTACTGAAAAATCCATTTTACCCATTAGGCCTCTATATCCTAAAGATACTGAATCAAAAGATTCGGTGGTCTCCTGTTGTTGCTTAAGAAAATCATCTATGGCGATGCCTGGTAACGTCGACGGCTGTAGGAACCTTCTAGGAATGCGAGAAATTGTACCGTTCTCCTGCGGACTGGCCGAGGAACCGCCGAAGCCGAGATCGAGCAGAATCGCAGCCGGATCCGCCCTTCGCAGTTCCAATAAACTCTCGACGCTGCTGCAGTGACTGCTGTCCGACTGAAAACTCGCGTCTCGCGCCAGTCTCTGATGAGGAAGCGAACTGAAAAATTCAAACGGATATTCAAACGTCGATTTAACGTCGATTGTTGTAACTGACTTGTTGATTATGAATATTTCTCGGTACCATGGTAATATCGGTGTATTCATTGCTGGAGAATTAGGAACATTAATAGGCGCCGATACGGTCATGCTTGGAGACTTTAAATCTTTAGAAAATGGAATGTCCTTAGGCTCGGTTGGTGTTAACGGTTTATGCTCATGGCTCCGGCTATCTTCTTGGCATTCGCTCGCAACGACGATGTCCGACCTCGCGGACGACGGTATGGAGTCAATCCATTGTTGAACAGGTCCGCTGGCACGCCGCCTCATTTCCCAAATTCCACGCAACCAATCTGTCACTTTTAGAATAGTTTCCTTGCCCACATTCTCTGATAAAACATACAAGACGTTCGTAAAACGATTCGGCACGTCAGCCACATGTCAATTAATAAAATCACGTGCACATAATGCTTAACCAAACTGATATTCTTGAGCACCAACGAGTTTGTCTATGAAATAAAAAGGTCAAAATGCAAATGATCAGATTTCTGTTGCGCGAGGTAATATTGAAGTATAAACTATTGTGAGAAACATATGGGATA
The DNA here is from genome assembly GCF_003070985.1 of Temnothorax curvispinosus. Classification (NCBI taxonomy): domain Eukaryota; kingdom Metazoa; phylum Arthropoda; class Insecta; order Hymenoptera; family Formicidae; genus Temnothorax; species Temnothorax curvispinosus. The sequence goes on from NW_020210047.1 coordinate 7,062, forward strand.
TTTATCTTTCTCCTATCGTTTTTACAATACAATTACAAAATATCTCAACACTTGAAACATTAAGAAAATTATAAACTTACAAAAGTAATTCGGACTTGTAAGATAATTCACATAACAATATTGCTATAATCTCTTCTTTCTCTCTTTTATTTTACTCTAAAATTGTATTGTACATTATCATTGTAATCATAATATTGATATGACAATTAAAATATACACTACTGAGAGCAATGTAACATATGTAAATTCTATTTTCTTTCGTAGACCTTCTCCGATATTTTTCCACGATAAAATTGCGCGTGCAGAGTGCGAGAGTCTAAAAAGAGAGACATTCAATGTGGACTGCGCCTAGCAATTTTAATGTAAACATTATAATGATAATGCCGATAACGAAAGCGTGTTTCTGCACATGCACATAGCTCGAGAGTGACGTCACACGTGCGAGAAACTCTGTTCCCTGCGACAAAAAAAACTTGAAGGATACTCCAATCCTATATACATCTCATCGAAAATGGGGCGCATGATCCGGTCGAGTAAATACCTGGGTCCATATCCTGAGCAGCACAAGGACAGAATATCGAATAATCGTAAAAGAGAGAGAAAGACAGAGAAGAGGAGGAAGAGAGAAAGAGCTGCGTGAGAGCACGTGCCGTGCAGTACGCAACGTAGTTAAATAAGCTCGATCGCGTTTGCACGCGGTTGCGAAACCGCAGGGCGCGGAGGACCCGCGCGGTCGGGCGGAATGTCCTTACGTACCTGCAATCAGGCGGATGAGCCGCGCGGCATTGACGGCGATGTCCCTGCGGTGCAATCAAGCAGATTTATCAGAGCGACTCGAGGCGCATGTTGCGCGCCCGACGAGAGCGATTCGCTTGCGGCGCGGAGCGATTGAGACTGCTCGACCCGCGAGCGCGCGTCCACTTGTTAGCGTCCGTGACACTCCGCACGCCCGCCACGTCATGTGCGTGCCCGGAGACCAACAGTGGCGGATAAATTAGACGCGGGTCAGGTCCCCCGACGAAAGGAAATTCCACACGAGACTTCTATTGATAAAAGTTTCCTCCTCAATTCGTCGAAAGAGAAAAGAGTTGATGACGCAAATTCAATGAGATGCAATGATCGATACGCGAGCATCCCAGAAACCCAAACCGGTTTGTTGCGAGTAAAATGCAAAAAATTGTCAAAGGTGCTGAAATTAAATTTACAAAACATGGACTCGATCTCGGTTTGGCTTCTGAAAAGCTCGATGTATCTGTCTGTGCATTCAGAAGTGAAAAGGTCCGAACTTGAATTAATTTTCCTGCGATCACAGGCAGATCCAAGTGCCTTTTAAATCGCGAGGTAACCATATCGCCGGTCGCTCTCCAATTCACTCGCAGACTCCTTGGATATGCGGGAGCAGAGAGCGTTTGCCAGCTTGCCACTCGAGATCCGTCGACGAACTTTCCGCCGCTGATACCAGATGACATTCGAATGCAGAATGCGGAGCCTCGAATTGACGTGATGCATTTTACCTTCCGCGTACGTTCTGCAAAACGAAGACGAATGAACGTTGGAATAATTGTAGACATTGGCAATAATCGAAATGTAACAGTTTAGGCGTCATTAGGCACCGTTAAGCGTCACGTGTCTTCACGTGCGACCGAAATAAAGTCCTTCCGAGCCGAGCGCATCGCATTTCGGTCCAGATTTGCCATCGAGAGCAATCGAGAGTCTCTCGCTGGCTCTCGCGAGACGAGAACTCGGACTTCCCTTCTTCCAAACGTTTCAGCCAAGTTTTCCTTGGGCTTCGCAATCTACAGAGGATCAGGTTTGTTGACACGCGGAGTCTCCGGAGACGCGTTTCACCCGGAAGCGAATCCAGCTTGCCGGCAGGCAGGCACCAGGCACGCATACGCATCAGATGTCGCAGACGCCGCCGCCGCCGCCGCGCGCGCGCTGACCCTCACAGCTGATGCGCGGTGACGTCACTGAAACAAAGCCATGCGCGCTCGGGCGCGCGGAGAGCGCGAGTCGCGAGAGCGAGTTGTTCCGCGACAGGCGCAGCGGACGCGCGCCATACATTCGGCGTCCGCGGACACGGCGAGGTGCCGTCCTGCGCCGTCTCGGTGTGTTTGCGAGTGTCGCGCTCGAGCCCGTCGCCGCTCGTCATTGTCGTCGTCGTCGTCGTCGTCGCCGCTCGCCCGCCTGGTCCAGGATGCCGTTCATATCCAAGGACTGGCGTAGCCCGGGCGAGGAGTGGGTGAAGACGGTCGAGGGCTGGGAAAAGAAGAAGATCCTCGAATGCGCCAACAACAAAACCCTCTCGCTTCTCCTACGGTACGTCATTGTCCCCGTCGCGCGCTTCTCTTCTCCCCCGCTCGTCCACTGGCCCGTCTCTCTCCCGCTTCCGCCTACGCTCCTCTCTCCGCGTCAGCTTACCTCCGCGTTTCTTTGTCCGTTTCGCGACTCCGCTCCGCGCGGCGCACACAGCTGTTAACTACGTTTACATCGATCCGACTGACAGCTCCGTTTGTTTACATGCGAGCGCGAGGCATCCTCTCGCGCGCGCGGCTGCTCGCCCGACTCCATTTGTTGTCGCGAGTACGCGAGATACATTTCTGATAAGTACGACGACGACGACGAGTCCGCAATGGTCCCCCGAGAAATCGAATTCATCCTCGTTGCGGCTGCCGCGCGTTTCTATTTCTCCGTTTAACGTTCTAACCGTTTCTACGTCCCGCAGCCCGTCACGCTTTACAATTTACATGACGAAACCCCTCTGTAACAGTTATAGTATAATTAATCACACATGAACGTCTAAATCAAACAAGATAAGAACGTGGAACGTAGGAACGTTACTCGATTGCTATACTCGGTTTTCACCTTTGTCGGCGATATTTTTCACAGGGTTTACAGCTACTCGTCAGCTCGTACAATTCACGATTATCACGAGGCTGACGAGCAGTGTCCTTGCGCGAGTCGATTGCTGATCCTGCGGCGCCGCGACCCCCGCGGGTGATACCATGTTATCCGCGACTGGCTCACGCGATACAGATGATTTTCACGTTCGCGTGCAGAGTAATGCATAATATTATTCAAATTGACCTGCAATACGTGATATACGACGCAGAGTTACAGTTCGTTCCTTTTAGCTGCACAGCTCTTCCGTCTCCTATATGGAAGCGACAAGGACGTGCTGCGGCTCTCCACTCCTAAAAACGCGAATCTAGTCGAATTTTTCATCCACCTCGAATCAACCGATTCGATAACTGAAATGTCAATAAAAGTGAAATGTAAAAAATAAGTGGTAAAAGGATACCTCCGAATAAAACCGCTGTTCTTTCGGGATAATGCGAGAAATGCGGGGAAAAACGTGGAGCGCGGACAGTAAAGAGGAACAGGCCTGTCGTATATCGTCCAGTCATTTTTTCATCGCGTTATCTCCTCGTTCTCCAGGTCGACGTGATTGAGGCTCGAATTGATCGCCGCGCTGCGGCCCGCGCTGGGTGATGCCATTTCTAGCATTTCTCTCTCTCTCTTCGACGTGGAAGCAACTTTTCGTCTCTCTGCAACGCGTTACAATAAATGTATTACCAGAATTGAAATAAAAAAAACGAGATTCCCAGGGGTCAAATTTTTTCAACCTCGAATCAAAATTCCGTTTAATTCAAAGCCGGACCCAATAAGTAATCTCGCGTTAGCGAGACATTTCCTGCTTCTGACATTTTCAATTTGCGACGGAAAATAAATGTGGGAACCTGTTTCTCTGTGTAATATAGCGCGAATTGGAAATAAAAGTCATTTTGCAGTCACCACGGCGTGATATTTCGCGCAAAAATCACGCTCACTCGGTGTCGAAACCGATTCACGTGCGTCGAGATTTTTGTCGGCGCGATCAACCTGAACGCTTTACGCCGCGATTGTCCGAAAATCACGCGAACGGTATCGAGCTGGTTACGCGTAAAAGAGAATCGGATTTTTCTTCCATACACCCGGCAGCGTTAGATTATCTCGCGAAAGAGTTCACACCCACGGGATTTCCTAACATTCAGTTTCCTAAGAATTAATTAGGCGTTAATAAGAGTATTGGCGTGTTACTGAGTCTGTATTGTTTTTTTCCCGGGAAAGAACGTCGATTCCCACTTAAGGGCATTCGCGACAATAATAGAAGCCGTTTATTATTTGAACTAAACTGTGTCATATTCTTCTAACACCTTCATTTCTAAAGAAAAAGTATCTACATGGTTTTTAAAATATAATAAATTAAAATATAAGAAAAGATAGATAGAGTGGATCTCTACAAAATGGATAGTGGATTATATAAATTTTAAATCAGTTCTCTTTCAGAATTAAATCATTGCAAGTAGACTGGAGAATATGTGTAAATAAAGAAACTATATCTCTCTCCCTCGAGCAAGAGAAAGACGTTGATTTATGAGTGCTTGATTAATGAATAAAAACTAATTAACGTGTTTCTATTTTATCTCTTTGATTTTCTAAAAATGTACAGTCCATAATGATGCCACTTTTAAAAATACATCCCTCCCAAGCAGAAAAGATATTGACCATGCATCTATAAAAACTTTTTGCTAGAAATTAAGTTAACCTACTCTCCAGTTCTATTTATGCGATCGTTTAAAAATGCACTACATATTTTTCACTTTTTTAAATATATTGCGAAATGATTGCGAATACAACTTTGTTTCAAAGTTAATCTAACGAATATATTCATTAATTCGAAATTTAGAACTGATCTCTGTACGTGTGTTAATTCAATCCGAATCCTGCGGTCTCAGGATTCGGATTAAATCAATAGCTTGCAATTATCTCGAGATCTGTCGAAGACATACATCGGCGGTTCGGGCGTCCTTCGGGACGACCGCCGGTCGCGCATCGCGATTTCTTCGACCGGATATTGAGCCTATTGTGCTCGTTGCACCAGTTGTGTTTGCGGCCGTGACAGACTTAGATAATTAGAATCGCCGGCGCATCGAGCGCGCGCTCGCTGTCAAAGAATCGCACCGCGACTCTTTGTTTCCGCTCGCGCACACGCATCTGGAAGCAGCTGTAACCGCGTAAACATTCTCCTTCCAGCGACTTATATTACGCCTCGTAAATACCGCGTCTGGCGAGCGAGAGCCAGCACGTGCGATCTTATTGAGAGTGGATACGTGATCGATCATTCTTGCCACTTGCGCGTTTTTAATTCCGCTTGCAAATTCGACTTGCGAAATCGAGAGAATGACGCGAATTACAATTGATTCGTTCGCGAGAACAACGATCACGACCGGACGAGACGGCTGCGCATTTTACAATGCGGCACAAATTCAGGCTACAATATTTTGAATTTAAAATTATACATTCCACGGTTAACGCATTATTAAATAACTTTCCAAAGCCGAAGCCTGACTGATTTCTAGATTACGCTTGGCCAAAAGCTTTCTCTTCTGGAAGGCGCTCGACGTTCTTTCTCAGGAGAACTACAATACAGACTTATTGTCAGTAGCGTCGATATCCGTAAATCGTCGATTTTATGTCGGTTATGGCAATGCGCAGTAGGCCGATCGATTCGCAATGCGAACGTGATAATTGCTTCTTATTATTACGCTTCCGTGGCGGCTGAAAGTTCTACAAGGCAGCAAAGCGCTGCGTAATGCTGCTTCTACGTATTATCTCTAGACAATAGTCTCTGCTAAAACCGAGCTCACTTCTTCTTCATCTGAAATCTGATAATTAATTTTTTATAAGTTTAATCGATACGACATTTGACGCTTAATACTTAATTGCAACGTAACTCTATACCTAACTCCAAATAACGATAATTACTACATAACGCGAAGTGCGAGAAGTTTGTTAATTTGTCGTGAATCCGCTACAGATTTGCAATTACGTGTCCTCTAGAAATAACTTCGCGACGTAAACATTCATTTTGAATAATAAATGGGACAAGTAACGTTCATTTGCCGGAAATGATAAAACGTTACATATTCATTAATTACATTCATATATCATTAAAATCGCGATATCTAATTGCTTCAGATATCTTAATTACAATTTAAAAGACAGTAAAACTATGTATCTAATTGCATTTCGTATATATAAGCTTATCATAAACGTCATCTGTCTATTTATAGTTATTATCACGTGTCGCACATACTTATCTTTCATTTATTAATTATTCGTTGAATAAATACGGCGCGCAAAACAGATGCACGAAACTCTTTCGTTCACGATGCGGATGTATCTCGCGTTTAAGTATTTCCATTTAGATCGCCGCCGGACTGACGAACATTTGGCATTTCTCGTGTTGTTTGAAATATTTATTTTTCAAGTCGTGCAATCCTGCGTTGTGTCCTTTGCGATTCTAATTAATAGCGCGTGCGTGCGTGCGTGCGTGCATGCATGCGAGTGGGCATCCGGATTTTTTTGCGAGCATAAGAGTCTTGAGCGTATATACATATGTACACTCAACAGGCAATCTGGAACCCTTTCATTAGTGCATTGCGTTATATCGTAAATATTCTTGCCATGAGCCATGTTAATTTATGCACACTGAATATGCCTGTTATTAACGATGTATTAACGATCATTTATTTTTAGAATAAATATAATATCGTCGAGTTAATAGCGCAGTATAGTTCCGGAATATTATACACAACGACCCAGTTACAAATTTTCTTTATAATTAGTATGGTTTTCACATAATGATTATTTCATAGATTACGTTAGCGAAGAGAAATATTTCGAAATGCAAGTTACATAATAGAAAGCACCATTACAGGTCTCGTTACAAAACATATGCAAGAATTCACGTATAGTATTCTGAATTTAATTTGACGTGCGTTATAATAGATTGAAATATTTCCTTACATTTGTTTCCGGATATATTCTCGAGACGTTTGAATTTTTCAAAGGAATGACCGTCGATATATGTAATGTGAAACTGACTTGAGGTTGCACAGGAGTTTCGACAGAGCGCTCGACTTCGTTGCGCTTTCTCGCACTCGCACTCGAAAAAAAAACCGTCTTGCCGGTTCTTTCCTTTCACGCTGAGTGAAGACGTCCTACGGAATTAAAATTAAAAGTTAACAAAGCTTACTGGAAGCTAAGGTTGGAAATATCGCTAGTAGATTAAAATTCAATAACACATTCATGTTATATCTATGATAATATTTGTGATATAAATTGATCGTTTGGACATTATTGTTGAAAAAAATGCGGCATCCAAGTTCGTCGAATAATCTTGCAATGCAATGTAAGTCTATGAACTTTAATACGCAAACAAAATTGACCATATTGAAAGTTTAAACAATTTCTTTTAAGGAAGTAAACAGAATTAAAAGCACGATAATCGTGCGCCTCGACATTGACAGATCCGCGAATCTCTTTGGATCCGGCGGAGGAACCGTTTCGCGTTCTCGCAAATGAGATTAGGCATCTTTGAGCGGGCTAGGTCGAATTCTCAAAATGGGAAAATACTGGCGCGTGTCTTGCCGGTGCGGAAGTGGGTCGTGACCCAGCTACTATAACGTGACCTGCGCCAATTCGCAATTCTCTCCACAGCATACGTACGCAGCCTTGATAAATTCGGTTAGACGGCGCGGCCCCGTCGTATGTGGATCCGCGTCGGATAGCTGTGGTCCACGATATTTTGCTTTCGCGCAGTAACGACGGAAACTCGGAAAATGGGATACGAAGAGAGCGTGTCTAGCATTTCTTTTTGTTTTTGTAATGCTTAATAAAAGATCTCTCTTCAATCCCTTTTATCCCTCTATTATCCCTCTATTTATCAACTCTATTTATCCCTTCGTTTCTCGTAAGAGTGCGCGACGTATTCGGAAGAATTTCTTCAAATGAAGAAATAATATCGTCTTCTCTTTCTGAAAGAAAGCCATAAGGAATGTCTTGTTAAATTTAAAAGCATAAAGGCATTTATAAAAAATATCTCTGCGCTGGGGATCGGAGTCGGCCTGGTTGCCGTGGATTAATGGGGCACCTTTTCTGCGGATATTATCACGTCGCGCGCACATAATGATCCCGATACAGTTAGACGAAATGACTGGAAAGTACGCGGACTGTTTGCGTGCGGAAGGATCTAAAGGCCTGTTTTCTCCATTTCCCTCGTCGAGTTAACGTACACGGCCGATGCGCCCGCCCGCGCCATTATTTCAACGATTCAACCGTATAGCCGTCCTACGCGCGTTTTCCCAACCTGGACGAGATTAGACGTGGTGCGCGCACCACAGAAGGGGGTCGGTGAACTCGGTGGAAGTAAAAGTTTCGTACCGGCCCCCGATCTCTATATCCGCGAATTAATTATTCGCGCGTTGCGAGGTATATACAGCTGCTCCGCACTGTATTTCTTTTCGTGCGGGATTATCTCGTGTAAAAAATCACCGCCTATCCGTCTTCATCGTCCAACTTACATATTGCAGGCTGGCCTGACCTGCGAACGTTTGTCACGAACGTTGTTTGAATTAAAATACTAAGTACGTGATAAAAACATTAAGTAAAACTTATTAAAACGAAATATTAGAGCACTAAAAAGATATACGTTTAAAAGAAATAAAGATATAGCAGATATAACAAAAATGTATGTATATATTTACATGTGTATTCTCAAGGGAAAAATAGATAAAATCACTAATAAGGATGTACATACACTTTAACTTGTGTTTTACTTCAGCATTCCGACTTCTTACGCTTCTTTTGTGATTTCCTCTATTCTTGGCCGATCGTACATGTACACGTCTCCTGTGTACACACTGTGTGTGAATCTCTCGTTTCACGAGGAGCTCAATAATCCTCGAAAACAGTCTTGTTATTTCCCGAAATAACAGAGGGATTTGTCAGACAGTCAACAACGGAGCTATATTCAGTCGAAATTCGAACATAGTCTTGTGAATCTTGTTAGCTATCTCGTTGCCGAATTTTGTCGTCGAAATTACGGCATTCTCTGCATTGCTGTGAGCCTATTTTTCAACATCGGAAATTCCTCAAAATTTGCCTCTGCTTTTTTAGAAATTTTCATTGGGATGTATCCAACCCTCGGCCGTTTTGTATCGTAAAAGCGAACGGCGCAATGATACTTCGAGTGCGGAGGATACATTTGTGTTGTACATCAGTCTCCGTATACTGCAGGGAACTAAAATAACCGGTGTCCTTCTGCGGCTCGGAACTAGAAAGAGAAATAAGGGAATGAAGAGACCGCAGAACTTTCTAAGCCATATTTATCTTCTATCAACGTATTGTAGTTATAACTTTGGAACTATGTCACTCGCTAATAATTTCTACACGATAAATATTATCGAGATAACATTTAGCGGAGTAAAAACCTGTTTATTATTATTCACGAAACCATAAAATTTTTTAGATTACAAATTAAATACTTTCAAAACGCAAAGGCTTTCGTTCTTAATTATTTATTATTCATAAACTGCTGCTCTAATCGTTCAATCAACGTTTGCTCCAATTTATTATCCTATTATTAAAATAAAAACGAGCAATCTCTTGACACCGTAAATAATATGACGTCAAAGCGTATATTCCGATATATGATGTCTGTCCTTCTATCCTCAAGCCATAGAACATTGACGTGACATTGATCGTTCCAGTTGCAAGTTATCGATATTGTGCCGCCGGGGAATTTTCCGCATTTACGGTTCTTTATTCGTCGTACGCGTGCATGCGCGTGTCTACAGTTGATCTCATAATAAACGCTACAAGTAGTTACGTAACCCCGTGGACTAATAACACAAGATATCCTCCTCTCCTCTCCCTATCTCTCCGTCTCTTCCCCCGGCATCGTGTATTAATGTAAAGTCCCCTATGGGCAATTCAATGACCTTAAACGCCTCGCCGAACCCTGATTTGAAAGGACAAGGACACGCATCGCCGATCGATGTGTTAAAATCGAAAATGCTCTCCCGCATCCAGTCTCGCTCATGCGGAAAAATCAGAACTACGTCCCGCACACGAGGTTGTTGCAATGTGCGAATGTATATGCACGAGTTAACATACAAGGTCGTCGTTGCGTCCCTATAATAGAACGTTCGTCGCCGTCACTTGCGTAGACAGAATCATAAGCGCGACGAGAGTAGTGCGACGAAATGTACCTATAGACGTTTGGGAAAAAAAAAAAAGAATTATCTTAAATATTTTAAGACAGTTAATTAGACTTATAAGAAAGTTTATCGTTACATCTGAAACGATGTAACGATAAACTTCTAAGATTTAGTAATAATATTTGCTAGAGGTTCCTAGCGCAAAGGATCGAGGCATGAATTTGCGATTGTATTTCTTTAGGATTCGCAGAATGTTTTCTCTTTAACGAAAATTGTCTAGAGAACTCTGCTACAAATGACAGAGTATCCTATGAAGAAATCTAATATCTCACGATTCTATATTCAAATTGGATATGTAACGTTTGCCAGATTCTTAAATCTCTGCAATTGCAGATCGAGAATGTCCAAGCCTTAAAAGGAATCGAGTTTCTATGCAGGTATTTTTATTAGCTGAAAGCATGAATATAATCGCGGAGAAGAAATCGGAACGCATTATATGTAGCAGCGCAGTTCGATTGCTATCTTCGTATCGCGGTCTTCGTATTTTAAACCGGCTTATAAAGGACTAGATTTAATGAACATCGATCGCGGATGCTTTGAAACTTCTAAAATAACAAGGACGACCGCGTTTTGCGTCCTGACAGTACTTCGTGCGAATTAGTCCTCAACATTTTAAAGATGAGAATAAGTCTTACGCATGCCGGCGCTCGTATTCGAACTCCTTTCTCGTAAGCAGAACGCGATGTAATCTGGCGACAGTTAAATTAACTGATGTCGCGTCTATTAAGAGGCTATAGAGTCATTCTGCGGTAACGCGCGATGTCTAATGCGATTTGCTGCAATTCCGATGCATTTTTCCGCTTCCTCGGACTTCTCATGCGCCGCAACTGAAATAAGAACGTTATTGTAGTCGAATGAAAGTGGCCGTTAATATGTCTACTTACGAGGTGTGTCCACGTTAATTATGATCGGCGTGTTATAAAGCAATTACGGTCTCTATTGACGACGAGTGAAGGTACCACTCTCGAGACGGTTTCGTTGTGGCCTGTTTTACTGATTATACCGTAGACACGAACGCCCACGCGTGTTTTCCTTCTTTTTCGTCGAATACCAAAGTCGAATACATACGACGATAATATTAATAACTCACAGTCACTTTTAGTAATAGACTATATTCATTTTCTTGAGCTGCGCTGTGGATACAAATTAAAAGTTCATTGTTTTCTATTGATACAAAACAAATATCAGTTGTTAGATCCAGTTATTAGTTGTTTAGATAAATAGCCGGAAAATAAAGATTTACTTGTCAAGGTATTTTAATCGATATTATTAAGAATTGACAATTATTATCTCGAAATAATTTAAACTATTAATTATTGCTAATATTATTATTAGAGAATTTTTTATAAAAATAGTTCAATATAATAGTCTTACATACACTGTATGTGCCTCTGCCATTGTGAAACAAAATACTATGAGAAAGCCTGTAAGAAAATAAGGGGTATAAGCCCTGCGAAGCTATTTCCTGAATATTATTAACCACGATAGTCTTTCCATAGTCGAACCGAAGCTAACTCCGTTGAGACGTAGCAGCGAGTCCGCTGAAACCGGTCGCGGTGTATTGTGCCATAATTGGGATCCGTACATTAGTGCCTCCAGCATCGCACGAAGTATCTTCCTCGCACTTCTATCGGCACAAGATAAATCATGGGTTTATAAGATAAATTATTCTGCAGATAAACAAGATAAATCAAATTTTACCCCAAAAAATGTTCATTATATTTCGAAAAAAAAGACAAAGTGCAACGGTGTAAATAGTAAATTATTGAGCGCGTTTCTTTTTGGAATTGGAAATTCTACGTTTGCGTCTTTGTTTTTAGTTTTAATAAATTTTTTTAATCTCGACGAATTTTATGATGTATCACGTCTAAAGAGCACTACCTTTTCTTACAGCGGCGAGAAAGATGCCGGCGATAAGAAGGAGAAAGACAAGAAGAAAGGTGAGTAGTGTAAAACGCATATTGAAACTTGAAGACTTATCGATTCTAGCTGACATGGCCTTCATTAGCTATAATTATAAATCCAAGTTTATCGTAAACTTTTCTTCTTCTTTATGTCGTTCCGTTGCAATATTAATGACTTGAGAGTCGGCTGTCTATCGGAGACCTTCAAATAATATATCAAGATCAAGTAATTTTTCTGTATCTCTTTGTCGAGCAATAAAAGCAGCATTTTTAGCGAAACCAATGCCCGTGAAGATCTTTTGAGGATCTCTCTCGATGAGTGTTTTTCTTAAATTTCCAGAAAACGCCGTCCAACCACATTGTCACATCACGCTGAAGTGTACACGCGAGGTGAGTGACTCTTTCCGGCCCGGTCTTAATTTAGACACAACTTTGTGCAAGAGGAAAGAGACTCGGATTTGCCCGATAGAGACAGGTTGAGTTGCCGGCGAGTAAGAAAAAAAAAAGAGCAAAAGATACCAGTAACAAACTGTCGACGGCTCTTGTATCTCCTATACTTAGACGTCGTAGCGAGGCGGGATCATTATCCGTTCCTAAATTTACAGATCGCCGGCTTCAATGGTCTGAGTGACGCCCTGAAGAGGCTGGATTTTCTGTCCGCGGTACACGACTGCCGTCGATTCAATTACATAGTCCGTCTCCTGGATCTCCTCGTCAGTCATAGGATGGGCGGTCTTAGCGGATGCGCTCAGAGGGTGCTCTTCAATATGCTCGAGGAAGTTGCTCTGGAAGGTAAAAGGAGTTTACCAGCTTGTAAGAGTCCTTAGATAAACCCCATCGCGAAATTTGCCGAGCGATTTCGCGATATTTCCCTATGCTCGTTAACATCTCTTCAGGAAAAGAGTTTCCTGAAGAAAGGTGGACGGTTGTTATTCGTGTGCTGAACTGACCATTGTTTAGTGTCACTGTCGCAACAACAGACGGGAAGGCTGCGGCGTCTGATAGAGAGAGTTCGAGCTTTCAGTGCTGGCTGCTGCTGGGGCGGTAGACCCTTGGGCTCCATCATCCTGTGGGAAAAACACAAAGCGGCTCTAGAGAGAATCTTGCAAATTGCCTCGTCCATCACTATCACCCAGGTAACGTACTTGAAAAATTAAATCGGTACGCAGCGATTTCACCTGTTACAAAAAAATATTCATGATGAAGTTGATCGATAACGAGACGAGTCATTGTAGCCGGATGAGGAGCAGAAGCCCCAGTGGTCGGATCTGCCGCCTGAGTGCCGTCGAGAGGTCCTCCTACGCTTGAGCGATCCTCGAGACATCGAAGCCTCGTCCGAGGCGTGCGAACACCTTGCCGTTCTGGCGCAGGAACAGCGAATCTGGCGCGAACTCGCCCAGTATCATTTCACGCCACAGCAAATCGCTACCACCAGACAAAATAATCCTGGGAAAGACTGGAAAACTATATTCACTATCGCTCGGAGGTACGGCTGGTTCTCTTTTTTATGTGAGATCAGATTGTCCTGCATTCGACATTTTCCGTTCGTCAATACTGTATATTTTTGTCTGTCCAGATCGTTTGGATTACGAGAGGAGTACGCCGAAATGATACAGTTATGCCGCAATTGCCGTTGCCTGTTCTGGCGGTCGCTGGGCCATCCGTGCATCGCGGATCAGGATCCGGCGTTTCAGGAGAAACTGGCGGACGTCGACCAGGCGTCCCTCCACGTGCCGATCCCTCCGCAGACCTTCTTGAAATTTTTCTCGCTGTGAAAGCTTTCGCGACGCGACTATATTGAAAGAGCGCGTAAGAATGCGTGGTGTGTGTGTGAAAAGCGGAAGCGGCGACGTAACTGCTGTTGTGAACGACTGTTGCTCGACGGAACGAATGCTGTACATGTGAGAGAAAATAATAGAATAACGTTTAATAATGTTGCGCTGCATTTAGAGAGACTCTAAAACGTTATCTTCTGAAAAGTATATTAAACTCGAAATATATTCTTTCTTCTCTGTCTCTCAATATACCGTGTGAATCTGAAATTTAGATATCGGTATTAGGAATACGTCCTTTGAGAAATTCGACGCCAACCTTACCCGGAGGCCTACTTATCTAACGAACGAGCTTGAACGTTTAAGAGGCTCAAAAGCCGCCCAGGAAAAACACAAAGACACGTGTGCCTGCCACCCGATGCGCGGATCAATATCTTCTGAAGTTCCCAACTTTAATTGCTCCATAATCAACAACTCGCTCAGATCTTGTCGAGGAAAAGTCGACTTCGAACTTTCTCTAGTCGTCGAACAATATTCCCTACTGGTTTCCATTTCGTCAGGCACATCCTGTATCTTGATCGAGCGCGATTGGTATTTTCTCGTCGACGGAATCTCCCCCGTGTAATACGAGATTCCTGATCTGGTTTCCTTTGCTTCGAGATTCCTGTGGCGTGGATACGTTTCTAAGAACGATATAAGGGAGGATATTTCCATTATCCTTCGAATTACGGTTGTAGAGAGTAGATACTAGTCGTGTAATGTTGTTTGCGATGAGAAAAAAAGTCGTCGCGCGATTTACGCCGGCATGCTTTCGGTATTTCAAAGTTGACAAATGACTGCGTGCGATTTTTGCGGTAGCACCCCTCGAGGTACGTCTTCGCTGATAATATAGTATCAGCCTTTGCAGGTCCTTTATCAATTTATTTAGACGTTTGTTGTGCTGACAAGAAATCTCGAAGCAGATTTGGCTTTCTGCAACGAGCCACTTCGTTACCTGGAACGAACTCGATCTTAATTAATAAAAGAAAAAGGGAAAGCGCTCTAAACATCAAATTATTTTTTCTATTTGATATCGATGAAGACAATCGAGTGTATTCTCGAGGAATTCGCAGGAATCCTCATCTTCCGTCATTACAGAATTATTTCGTTGTATAAGAGCATTTTAAAAATGCAATGTACTCGTTGGTGCAACAGAGCAATGTTGTTTCTTGGATGAACATATTTTTGGTGCTCTTCGCGGCTCTATCGCATTTTCGTATTTGCATTTATTGACATGTGAATTCTTGTGTTATTCTTATTTTCTCCAATGGAAACATCCCCATTGCGTCAAAGGACATAATATATATTGCGCGTCGACTTTAAATTCATAATATATATAAGCTGCTGTCTTTTTGTGCAATATTTTGTGCAATATTTTTCCATCTTCTCTCTCTTCTTTTTTTTCTATCTTGCGGCGACGTAACGAGTCGTAGCGTAATTCTCGGTCAATCTATCGCAAGGGGGGTTCCAAGGGGCTTCTCTGACGCATATGGTAACGACGTTGCTATCGTGAGTTTCCGAAGGACAGCTTCAACGGTCTTCCGAGCGTTGTGATGAACATCTAGCTAACTTACAAAGTACAAAACGTGAACTATCATTATTGTCGGTCGAGAGCGGACGGGGACCTCGGTGTCCCGGTCGTCGCCTATACAGGGTGTCGCAGTTAAAGCAATACACAGAGAGATAGCGTGCGTTTGAACTTTTGGTGTTCTGTATGTTCGTTTGCGAGATAGGTCCTATACTTGCATTACTTACCGTGCGACGCGTTATACTATTCAGGCTATAAGCCGTCGACGGATTTCTAAGAGAAGACCTAAGTTACGATACATAACGTGTATTAATAAGTGAAAAAAAAAAAAAATGAAAAATTGCATCGCTGTATACCTAATCGGAGATTGAAAAAAAATCATACTGCCAAAGCCAAGGATGCTATTGCATTTAACAGACGAGAGACGACAACGCGACGTTTTTTGTGCATACCTTTTCCGCGCAGCGACGAGACGAGTTTTTTTGATATTCGCCGTTTTATTCGTAGCCGAAAAGCTTGCAAATCGCTGCATGACTCAAAACTGTAGGTATACTGACCTAGTCACTGGAAGAGAATAAGGCGATCAAAATCGCGGTCGAGTCGTGACTTGAAAAAACAAAACGTGACGACCGAGCTCGAGTGGAAAAAAATCCGAGAATCCTGGCAGCTCACTGTGTACATTAAAGAATCCAACGAACTTGGTCTCTGCATGGTGTGTGTACATATAAATATATATGACTATATCGAAGCGGATCTTGCGATCGGGATTATTTTACTTACGTAAGCAGGTGTGTAGAACAGTGTTGTGCAAAATGCTTCAAAATAAACTTTATTTAAATATATATAAATGCTGAAGTCGCTGGTCGATTAATGTAACCGTTGTCCCCGCAATCATTTTTTAACTTCAGTATTTGCAACTTCAA
>NW_020210047.1:23433-34961 GCF_003070985.1 Temnothorax curvispinosus
AGGCATTTAAAATGAATTATCCTGTAATCTGGTCTATTTTCTATATATTAAAAAAGAAGTTAGTAATTCGATATGTTAATAAAATAGTACAGGTATTATTTAATAAATCAACTGGCAGAATTAAAACAAACTTTTAATTGTATTATTCCAAATCTTTTCTGTCCATTTGTTAAACAACAAGAAATTAACTTTATCTACATTCGCAGAATAACAGAAGTATATTTTTTGATAAATTAATCAGTAATTAATTCAATTGGCAGAATTTTATTGAAAGCAAAATTATTCCTATTCTTTTTTTTTATGATAAATCCCATATGTTATGGGACTCACTATCTCTCTCTCTCTCTCTCTCTCTCTCTCTCTTTCTCTCTCTCTCGATTACATTGTTATGTAATTACATATCCTACAGACATCCATCTTTGAATGCACTTAAATATCTCATAAGCGAACGTAAGCATCCTCCAGTACATCTTTTTACATAGATGAACCAAACCCTTAATTGGTATTTGGTATCTGAAAATTCCTCGAGATATATATCCAACATAACTAGCATTAAATATTGCTATGTAGGCTGTTATAATGCCTACAGGTATGTAGGCAGGTATGGGCAGGTATAATACTTATTGTGTAATGTCTATTTTCTAGTTCTAAGGTCCAGTTTCACGTCGTTTAACTTTAACCTTCGATTAAACTCACTCCTCGTCTTCACTCAAATTCTCCGCTCGAGGAGAGCTTCGCCTTTTTGAATCGCGCGCGAGAAAACTCGAAGGGCACCTCAGAGACCCTTTTTATCGACGAAATATTATCGACACTCGCTAAAATTTAATATTCCAGATTAGCGGATGGTAAGTTTCAGAAGAAGCGTTTCCAGCGCGCGGTATTAGCGGACTCCCTGGGGCTCCCTCCGTAGACCTTTCAAATTGTCTTCCGTTAGTCCTGCAAGAGAGTCGTCTCTCCCGAGACAGCCGGTCGGGAAACCGGCGGAAATGTGATGACAGAAGGAATCTTGTGAGAAAGAGATTAAGTCTGAGGCAAATGTCTAGCGGAAAATCGGCGAGCGGCATCGCCACCTTTGGGAAGAAGGAGTACGACGACTATCAAAGATTTCTCTCGTCGAAGAAAGAATGGCCCGGCATCAGGGCTGGTAAGGGCGAATTTATTCTTGGCTGAGGTTTCAAATCCATGGGCAAGCGATAGCGTTAATTATAAATAAGTAGTGAAGTCTGCAAAGATTACATTGAGACTACATGATATGTATATTTTTTAAAGATTTTTATACATTGGGTTTGTTTTCTACTGCTGAACTGGTCTGCGCTAGTTCAGAGTTTATCTGTTTTCCTTCCAATGTGTAATAAAGCAGTAGAAAACAGACCCATTGTATTTAATGTACTATTATATTGCCAAAAATGATTTATTTCAAGTTTATGTGAATCTCCTTCCAATATCTAATATCAAATTCTAATTTTAGCTTCGCGAATGACGTTGAACACATCAATGCTCATCATGGAGCTGTACCGACTAGTACCCTACAAGGAGGGTCGCTATGTGCAATTTCACCCATTCAACATGCCTCTGATTAAAATTCGTAGGATCGAGATAGTCGGGATCGTCATGAACGTTAAGCGCAATCTCAATAATCTATTTCTGACCGGTAAGGCGAGAGACGAGGTTGTTAACAGCAAATTTATGTGCTACGAAGAAACGCTTGAACTTTAAATTAAATTAAATTCTATTGCAGTTGAGGATGGGACGGGAGTGGTGCAAGTTAATTACAAATTGGACCAATACATGTTTGAGGTGAAGCAACGGCAGGAGATCGATGAGAAGTACAGGAAGCAAGCTGGAAATTTGAGGACCAACGAGACAATAGTGAACAAAAGCGGTCCGAAGAAATTTCCCGAGACACGTCCAGAATTCCGCTATCCACGTGATGTGTCTCTACACGATATGGCTGTAAGAGTTTAAAAGAACATACACGTAAATTAGTAATGTCTATCCGCACGGTGGCTATCACGTGCTTCAGTCATTTTTACTTTTGTATCAATAATGGGCCAATTCTTTAGTGACACAAGTCGACACAAACATCGTTCTATCCTTGGCATTCAATGAATAACAAAGACAGAACGACACTTGTGTCGATGCTTGTGTCACTAAAAGGAATTGGCCTATTAATCGGTAATCCATTTAATTATTTTAAACTTGATATAAACTGAAAGGAAGAGAATATTGCTGAGAAGCTCGTTTATTACAACATATACAAATGCAATCGCTTTTAATGCTAGGTCCTGGAGAACGAGTGGTGGCTGGAAACGAACGGTGGTTTGTCGGGCAAAGAAATCCAGCCGTTCGACTACGTACACGTCACCGGATTCCCGTGTCTGGACACGAAGTTCCAAAAGATACCGGAACAAATTACGGAGGAGTTTATCGAACACGCAAGAATGACCGTGTTCGCGGTGTCCGTCGCGTGCATCTCCGAGGAGATGTACAATAAGAAGTTACTAACGTGGATAGGCACCACTGTTCGCCAAAGGTACACGGAGAATAAAGGCTGTACCGCGAAGAATAAGTGGTGAAGCTTGCGAGAATTATATTCAAACCATGTATTTTTAAAGATTTTTATATATTATATTAAATACTGTTATATTGCCAAAAACAAGTTTATTCAAAGTTATGGGAATCTTCCTCGAGGTCTGACACACAATATTGAATTCCATGCGGAGTTGCAGCAGCAGTTTCAATCTCCATTCACAAGCCTGTACCATCTTTTTTTTCCCATGCCTTTTTCCAAAGCATCCAAGCACACTATCCGCATATATTTTACGTTGATTGTAGAAAGCGCGGCAGAGGCAAGAGGCGGCTCGAGAATCTCTGAAAATCTAAACGAGAATTTACGGGCCGAATGCGAGAAAGAGTGCCTAGTGCGGACCGTTCTTGACAGATGCCGCCGCTCATCCGATTCCTAGCCTTTCGGCTTCAAGCACTTCAAGCTAATCAAGCCAGTTTAGCCTTCCGCTTCGACACCCCGCCAAGACGTGGGGCGCGCGCCGTCGCTGGTCGTTCCTGTCTGCCCGGTCTGCCGTTCGCGAGTCGACGTCCGAGTGCGCGCGTTAACGCTTCGCCCTGCCCGAGGATGGCCGCGATGTTGTCCAACTGCTCGCGGTTCGCGCCCCGCGTGATCACGCGGAGCAGGGTGTTGCGGGCCGAGGTGAGTACGCTTTCCCCTTCGCGCCGCGTTGCCCCGGTTCCCTCCCTCGCCCGCCTATCCACGGCAGCTGGTGATCAATCCCGGGTGCGGGATTAATTCGAGGCAATTGAGAGGCGTGCTTGCCGCCGCGAGTCACGCGGTTCCACTTGCTCGCGAGGAACTCGCCGGGACCGCTCCGAGCCCTCCTCACCGCGACGACGGTTACATAATGCACGCATCTCCCGACCCGATAATATCCTCGTGATCCACCGTCGCCTGTCAATCAAACGAGAAACGTTTCCCCGGTCAGGACGAATCGGTCCTCGACGAGCACCTGGATATCGCAGTCCTTTTGATTGACATTTGACTCTTTCTTTCTTGCTCTTTTTCACGACGGAAACAATGACTATTTTTATCCCCGGCAAGGTCGCCGCATTTCATAAGATCAATCGCTCGTTTTTCTGACTGAAAATCAGGTCGGTTTCTAACCGGTCCGCCGAACACGTCATTGCCGGAATAAAGATTAACTAGATCCTACGTTCGTTCTTTTTGCAGGTTGCGAGATCGTTGTGTAGTCAAGGTAAGGTTAATGAGAGAGAGAGATAAGACACTGATGAGATATAACGAGGATTTTGAAAGCGACAGCTATAAAGAAACAGCAAGTCAGTTGGAAGAGCTCGTCAGCGGAAACGATTAACTGTGATAAATCATTTTTATAGGGCGCACTGTAGTTGTCCATGCCGAACGTGTGCCCAACGCCAAGGCTCCGTTGTAAGTAGCACTGTATGTACGTGCATTATTTTGTATTCGCACACATATATTTTTGATTCTTAAACGTGCCGTTAATATAAAGAGCTTCGTAACAACTCTACGTGTTTGGAAATCTTTATTTTTCGTTACCGCACTAATTACTTTCAATTCTTAAACCCAAGACAAAGGTAGAATAAGAAAGATTAAAGTGTTCCTTTACTTGGCAGATGCAGAAAGTACAAGGCAAATCATTACTGGATAAATCAGGCGAGACATATACGTTCTACTTCGGCGCTATGTAAGTGCAGCGTTTTATGTATCAAAGATCCAAATTAATTTATTCGTGCGTAATTTGTATTATTTAAACAGGGGAGATCAGGGAAGTTGTGGTGCCTGCGTTTGCCGAGAGCGTGAGCGAGGGCGACGTGAGGTGGGAGAAGAAGGTCGGCGACCAGGTGAAGGAAGACGATGTCCTCTGCGAGATCGAAACGGACAAGGTGCGCATCCCGAGCGATTTCTTTTTTCTTCCAGTTGTAACATGAGTTAGGAATAATCGCGATTATTCCCACGTCGACGTTTAATCGCTTGTTTGCCCATAGACTTCGGTTCCTGTACCGTCGCCCGGGCCCGGCGTCATAAAGGAGCTCTTCGTTAAGGACGGCGACACGGTGAAGCCGGGACAGAAGTTGTGCACCATCGACATCGGCGCGTCCGGCGGTGCTGCAGCTGCACCCGCGGCGAAGGAACCGCAGCCCGCTGCGGCCGCGCCGGCGGCGAAGGCACCTCCACCGGCCGCGGCACCACTGCCGCCACCACCCCCAAGCGCGGCTGCTCCGCCGCCGAGACCCGCGGCAGCGCCGATTCCGCCTCCCGCCGCTCAACCACCGCCTCCACAGCCGCCTACCGCGTCCATGCCAGTCGCGGCTATCAAACACGCCCAGGTAAATATAGATAACGCATTGTTATTTAACTTGGAAGTGTTACGAGAACGTATGCGCTTGCAGTCGCTGGAAGGCGCGAAAGTTCAGCTACCTCCCGCCGATTACACGCGCGAGATAATCGGCACTAGGACAGAACAGCGAGTGAAAATGAATAGGATGCGTTTGCGTATCGCGGAACGTTTGAAGGATGCGCAGAACACGAACGCTATGCTCACCACGTTCAACGAAATTGACATGAGGTAATTTCAAGCATTATCGCTTGTTTATATCGCACGCATCTCAAATATTACAATTAACGACTTCATCTGTACCGAGATGTGCGTACAATGTATTCTTATATCTTTTTTATTTAACATACATTATTAATTTACAGTCGCATTATGGAATTCCGAAAGGAAAAGCAGGAAACGTTCACGAAAAAATACGGTATCAAGCTCGGGTTTATGAGCCCGTTCGTCGCGGCCAGTGCCTACGCCCTGAAAGACCAACCCGTGGTGAACGCCGTGATAGACGGCACCGATATAGTGTATAGGGATTACGTAGATATTAGCGTGGCGGTCGCGACGCCGAAGGGACTCGTCGTGCCGGTACTTCGCAGCGTGGAGAACAAAAACTTTGCCGAGATCGAGATCGCCTTGGCCGCCATGGGCGAGAAGGCTAGAAAAGGAAAGATCACCGTCGAGGATATGGACGGCGGCACCTTTACGATAAGTAACGGCGGCGTTTTCGGTTCGCTGCTAGGAACTCCCATCATCAATCCGCCGCAGAGCGCGATTCTCGGTATGCACGGCGTCTTCGACAGACCGGTCGCCGTTAAGGGACAGGTAAAGTTCACCGAAATTTACATTGGGGTCCACCTTGAATTTTTCATCTTACAATTTAAATTTTTAATTTCTTAATTTTTTAATCTTTTAATTTAAGATCTCTGAATTTAAATTGTTAAAGCCTATAATTGCAACTCGTATCGCAAAATCACCGTCGAACGTCTGTATTCCCCAGGTTGTTATTCGGCCAATGATGTACGTAGCTTTGACGTACGATCATCGGCTGATCGACGGACGCGAGGCTGTGATGTTCCTGAGGAAGATCAAAGACGCCGTGGAGGATCCCAGAGTTATCTTGGCTGGCCTTTAATAACTTTGAACACGTTTATCGCGCGTGTTAACGATACGCACGATCACCGTGGAATAAGCAAGAGCGCGACGCGAGAGTCCGGAAACTCGGCAGAGAGTCTTCCGGGAATCTCTAATCATCCCTCTGAGAAACATTTCACGATATCCTGTTTTAAATACCATCAATCTCCAACCCGCACGTGGAACGATGTGACAAGTGCAGTCACGAATAACTGATAAGCACGTGAACTAGTCCGTTATTCTGAATCTTTGCAGCGAGAGTATTTTAAGGCGTATTTATAGCCTCGTATTTTACAGCCTGTACATCGCCGGACGACGTAACTTTTATTATTGTATTGGATTTTCTCAACCCGATAATTGATTGCCGAATCGATAATCGCGTTCTCGCGAGCGCACTCGTATTTCTGTCGCGCCGCGCCGATGTCGATCGGTGTCGAAGGGCGGAGCGCAGAGAAGCGAAGCCGAGAGGGAGGGCTAGAAGGTACTTATCCCAAGTACTTTAACATGTAGATCCACAAGCTAAAATAAAATCTCACCAATCTAAGTCTCTTTAGCCTTGTTGAATTGCGCGTCACACCGCGGCGTCGTAGGATAAGTAACGCGATTCGATAGATATATTTAAATACGCGGAAATGATATTGTTACCGTTTGCACTTGTACCGAGCATCTCGGGGAAGGGTAGGGAGGATCTGTCGCACGTAGAGAATTGCTTAAGGTGTACCAACCTAGACACGTGCCTATGTCTGGAGATTTTTATCATTTCAGTCCTTAAATAAGTTATAACGCGAATTAAAATCAAAGATAAAAATATTTGTCTTGTATTATATTTTTATCTTTAACTTTAATTTGTGTTAGTCCCGGTCTACAATAGGTGTTTTAAGCCCTAAACCCTGAGAAATTGACCAATCACAGTCAATTATTCTCCTCAAATTCAACTATGATTGAACAATTTCTTAAGGCTTAGGGCTTAAAACACCTATTGTAGACCGGGACTTATACTTATTTAAAAACTAAAATGATAAAGGTGTCCAGACATAGATCTTAAGTGTCCCGGCATTGGTACATTTACCTTTAAGGGAAAGCGGAACATTCGCGATCTTGTAAATCAAAAGGTTGTTCGTTAAATAAAAAGCTAAGTCAGCACGTGGGGCGAGACGTGTTTCCGTGACGGTGCACGGCACGTGGAAGAGACTGGGCGTTTACGTATAAGAGTAGAAGTAGCACACTGCCAAGTTTTCGCGACGAACGTTTCGAGTCGCCGTTCGGGTATTTCATACGAATTCCGCGTTCGCGTACTGAGATAACAGAGCGTTTATCTCTCGACGTTTCTCTCACAGTGTTTGCATCGTCGGACCACAGCTTTATGCGTGAAGATGTGCGAGTGCTCTCTTAGTCCTATTGTAAGATACATTGTATGTACATTCAATACTGTGTATTAACGAGAAACCGCATATAAAGCACGCTGAGTATAAGCATCGAGTCTCGTTTCATTTTTACGATGCCATTGGCGCAGATCGTAATTAATCTCGCCGGTAACACTCGATAGTAATTATTTACAGTTATACAAATGTTAAAGTTTTTATTTTTTAGGGACTTCTTAAAAAAAATGTTTTTCTTTATACTCGCTCATTGCGAAACGAGGAAATGAAGGATACGCGAAATTCTCACAGGCTTCTTGGAACGATCGTTTCTCTTGTCTGTAAATTAAGTACGTTTCATATCTTTAATTCTGTTGAGCTAATAAATATAATCTTACATATGCAAAGTATCTGGAAAAGCATGAATCGCCTGGGAGAACTTTCCTTCGAATTTGAATATTTATTCTTTACCCGCGATCGAGACTCGCTATCGATCAGTAACCGGAGGGCGGAAGTCGATCTCTTCTTATCGACTGCGCACAATCGAGCCGCTGGCGAATGACTCCGCCGTTTCGAAGAGCAGTGTCAAAACCAGGTTGAGAGCGTCGTGACGGAGGATGGTGAGTCTCTGTCAAAATAACCAAGCGAGTATTATTTAACGGGGGGACGTGGAGCGGCTTTGCTATTTGGCGTAAAAAGCAGTTGCGTGTTGTTACTAATTTTCCAAAATCCGTTCTGCTCGTCGATCGTCTGGTTTAGGTTAACCATCCTTCAAATGTTTGGGCCCCGTCTTTTAAATTTCAGCAAGAAGCATTTGATTTTTCTCGAGCGACTACGAAAGATGTTTCTTGTAACGCACCGTTTGTTTTATCAGCGAGATTCTTTAACGACAATGAACTCCAACAGGGTCAGAATCAATCTGGGACCGGTGGCAGCGGTGGAGACAAGAAGGATGACAAGGACAAGAAGAAGAAGTACGAGCCGCCGATTCCCACGAGGGTGGGCAAGAAGAAGAGGCGCACCAAGGGGCCGGACGCGGCCCTGAAACTGCCTCAGGTGACCCCTCACACGCGCTGCAGACTGAAGCTGTTGAAGATGGAGCGCATAAAGGATTACCTGCTGATGGAGGAGGAGTTTATCAGGAATCAGGAGCTGCTGAAGCCGCAGGAAGAGAAGAACGAGGAGGAGAGATCGAAGGTGGACGATCTCCGTGGTACGCCGATGTCCGTCGGCACGCTGGAAGAGATAATCGATGATAATCACGCGATAGTGTCCACCTCGGTCGGCTCCGAGCATTACGTGTCCATCTTGTCGTTCGTCGACAAGGATCAGTTGGAGCCAGGCTGCTCTGTGCTGTTGAATCACAAAGTTCACGCTGTTGTTGGCGTCTTAGGGGACGATACGGATCCTATGGTTACGGTGATGAAGCTGGAAAAGGCTCCTCAGGAGACCTACACTGATATTGGAGGTATATGTCATATATATTCTATATTTGCCTAAACATTTTGCATTTTTCTGCATACATTCTGGTAAATCGGTAATTATAATTTGTTATAAAATTGCGTCGAGATTTATAATCTTCAGTTGAGAGCTTCAGAAAATAAAATTTCAAATTAAGTCTTGATAAGGACTCGATTCAAGATTTAAGCATAAAATTTGGTTTTGAAATATATGTAAATTTAAGTGACACGACTCATATGAAAATAGAATGTTCAGTTTGATTTGATGTTAGTAAATTGTTGAAGAAATGCTGCTTTTGAAGAAGCGGGTCGCGCAAAAAATATTAAAGAATATACGACTCGTGGATATTTTCAGGTCTCGATACTCAAATTCAGGAGATTAAGGAATCCGTAGAATTACCGTTGACCCATCCGGAATATTACGAGGAGATGGGTATTAAGCCACCGAAGGGTGTCATACTTTACGGACCACCCGGCACGGGGAAGACGCTGCTCGCCAAAGCTGTGGCCAATCAAACGTCGGCTACGTTCTTGAGGGTCGTTGGCTCGGAACTTATACAGAAATATTTAGGAGACGGTCCAAAGCTCGTGAGAGAGCTTTTCAGAGTTGCCGAGGAGCACGCCCCTTCCATCGTTTTTATAGACGAAATAGACGCGGTGGGAACGAAAAGATACGACAGCAATAGCGGCGGCGAGAGGGAGATACAGAGAACCATGTTGGAATTGCTTAATCAACTGGACGGTAAGCTAATTTCTTATACAAAATTCATACGTAAAAATCTCTTCAGATTCGATATTATTTGAAAAATTATTGTTATCAGGATTCGACAGTAGGGGCGATGTGAAAGTGGTTATGGCTACCAATAGAATAGAGACCTTGGATCCCGCTTTAATTAGACCGGGTCGTATCGATAGGAAAATAGAATTCCCGCTACCGGATGAGAAAACTAAAAGAAGAATTTTCAATATTCACACAAGTAGAATGACTTTGGCGCCTGACGTGAATCTGGCGGAACTGATTATGGCAAAGGATGATCTTTCTGGCGCGGACATCAAGGTAGGACGATCTTGTTTAGAAATATAAATTCTTGCTTTGTATAAATTTCGTACTTTCGCGCACAACTGTAAGTATCTTTTTGTTGCTTCATTAAAATGGATTCTTGAAACTCTCGTTTCAGGCAATATGTACCGAAGCTGGTTTAATGGCTCTACGCGAACGACGTATGAAGGTTACCAGTGACGATTTCAAGAAGTCCAAGGAAAGTGTGCTGTATCGCAAGAAGGAAGGTTCCCCCGAGGGATTATATTTATAAAAAAGAAAAAAAACATTTATCGTCAATAATATCTGTATGATTGAGTCGCGGAGTTATATTCGGGTGTCTCAATAAACATTTCTATATAGGAAATCAATTTTTTATAGCGATATATCAACAGAAATATTAATGCATTCTGTTAATAATTTAACCAATTATATTACAAAATACTACTTAAATGTGTCTAAAGAGTCGAATTGATTCCGATGCCCGATTTCTTCAGGACCGGTTCTAAGTACTCGTGTAGCCTGTTTACAACTCCCGCAGAACGTACTCTCTGCTCGTTCAGGACCTGGGAGAACGAGGCGTTCTCAAATGGATCGGAGGTCTTGTTTCGCGACTCCACGTCGCATATCCAGCACGCGCCGCGCCTGGTTTTGTCGAGAGCGACGGCCACGTCCGCGGGATGCTCCGACATGGTCGTCGATGCGGCAGCCAGACCCTTGTACCGTCCCAGCGCGAAAGCGATCTTGAAACCGTCTTTGTAACCGATATTGAATCCCTCTTGCAGCACAGAGTCCGCTCCGTCTTGCACCCCTTCTCTGTAGCCGGTCTAAAAATATGAATTGTCAAATGCAGAAAGCGGCGCGGCGAGCAATCGCGACATAAATAAGTAATCGCGTCAGGGACTCTGGGGTCGCGATAAGTTCTAATGATATTTTGCGTACCTTGAGAGCAGCGTCCACGACGCGTTCCCAGCATTTCGAGGCGACGTACAGAGAATCGTCTGCCGCCGAATGTGGATCGTACTCCGTCATTTGCAATGTTTGCATTGCGTTGTGCAATCCTTCCATTGTGCGATTATCCTACCTGGGTTATTTCCCTGAAACAAGGAAACAATTGTTATGAGGTTCAATAATTTTATGACGATTTATTTGAAGCCAAATCTTCAACGGAAACCTTTGTTTCTCCACAAAATAACATCGAATGAGTACATTTTTATTAAAATTTAAGGTAAGAAGGTTAAAACAAGGTTTATCGCAGATTCAGCTGTATAATTGCAGTGGTTGTGTAATTGCAGAGCTCTAAATATTGGTGATAATTACGCGTGGAGTCAACAACAAAGAAATCAAACGGTTACGTGTGCGTGAGGTTGACGTTTCTGCTGACAATCACTGCCGTACATACAACACAACGACGAAACGGATGTTAGGTTAAAGTGCGATTAGACGTCAACGCAATTTGGGAAAAAACACGTTGGAGAAAGGGTACCGAGCAGCGCGCAGAGAATATCTGAAAAATGTCGGGACGTAGAAAGAAGGACAAGAACAAATTGCTGCGGAGGAGGCCCCGTCACGTTCTCGGCAAGGAACAGAGATACCATCAAATGAGAGACCGGGAGTCCGAGGGATCGGACAAGGAGAATGACGAGACAGGTTAGATTCG
>NW_020210048.1:0-8244 GCF_003070985.1 Temnothorax curvispinosus
GACGTTGGTGAACCTTTGCAACGCTTATGTCGAGCAAGAACACATACCCGAGATGATAGAATTGGTAATGTTTGCTAAACGTTACTTCGAGGGATATAATCTGTTCGACAGAAACGCAGTGGGAAGAAGAAGCGTGTTAGCGAAGGCCGGTGTGATTAGCGCTCTGGCGAGCCTCGCTGAAATGGACAGCCAGAACTGCAAGGAATTGATAGCCCGCATTTTCAACATGATATGCTGTCCGCGCGAAGTGAGAGAAATAGTGATTCAACAAGGCGGCCCGAAGGCATTGTTATCGTTAGCGCTGAACGGCACGGACAAGGGAAAAAAGGAAGCTTCGGAAGCCCTGGTTCTTCTGGGACTCAACAAACATCCTAAGATTGCATTTCCCGGTCAGATGATGATGGAGGTTGTTCGGCCGATCATAAATCTCCTAAATCCGGAGTGTTCCATTTTGAAGAATTCTGCGACTCTATTAGTTTTGTGCGACCTTGCCAAAGTCAACGGCAGCATGCGAGAACATATATGCAAGGAGGGAGTGTTTCAGAAGATCGATACCTTTCTGAATGACGAGGATAATGGTTTGAAATGTGGGTCCCTAACACTTATAAACCTGTTGTTTTTAAGCCATGAAGTCGCCGTCCAATATTTCGAGCAGGACAATTCTCGAGTTAAACATCTTATGTTGTTGTGCAAGAACGCGAATGTACTTATTAGCTTGTCAGCAGCTATAGCTCTAATGATGCTGACAGAGGCGAACAAAGGGGCTTGCAAGCAGATTTACGATTCGAATTTCTGTCTGGAATCTCTACGCTTTTTACTCACTAGTCCATACAGTGAGGTGCAAGAAAAAGGTATTTTAATTGTGACAAATATGATTAGAAGCACGAAAGACGTCGCTGCAAAACTTGTGAGAAAAGGCATTATGAAACTACTGACGGTATTGAGCAAAAGTGATACCGCGCAAAACAAGGTCAAGGATTTGGCATTCCTTGCTTTGGAGGAAGCTGCGGAACGACGAGAAGAACGTCGAGAAGCAATCATTGACATGATAAGACGTGATAGAGAACGTCGATCAGGACATGTTACATTAGATCTGCCAAACTATTTCCTAAGGGAGCTAGCTTACTGTAATGTAAACTTATATTGAAGATGTACCCAAAAACATAGAATTCGTAAGAGTACAAACTGGACGACGATGATTTTATGGAAAAAAAAAATATTATTTGAGATTCCCCATTATATATTCCTTATATTTTAAATAAAATACTTTAAATAATAAAATTAATGTTGCTTTTAAATTTCTGCAATTTTGTCGTTTCATCGTATTTAACGTATATTCACGCAATCATATAATTATTATTTATATATCTTTAAATATATGATTACTGTGCAAGATATATATAGTTTATTTTCAAGTCATTGCATATACATTTGGCTAATATTAACAGTGCTTTTAATAGTGTTTTTAAGTGATTAATTACTAGCCAAAAAATCACTTACAGTATTAAATTTCTATAAGGGATTAAGTCATACAGAGAGTTTAATTAATGATAAAGTTCTACATCAGTTTTCTTTTGTCCTTTTTTTTTGTAGATATGTATAGAGGCATAATCAACATCTGCTGTTACGAAGCCTGTCCCAACAGTAACGAGACCTATTGTTTTCAAACGTAACGCGGCGATTTCCGACATCAAAATTACAGCCCGATTTGAAGCTCAGTGTTACCATTATTTTACTTCAAAGAGTGCTAGTCTTGTTATTTTTGAGACAGGCCAATCGTATTCAATAGAGAGAGAGATCGATAATATATTTAAAAAAAGATTACACGCATACATATTTCTATGTATATATGTATATATGTATGAAAAATGTATGTATACGTGCATGTACGTATATATGCAGATGTACACATTGCACGCGTCGAGCCCGACATACTCATTCATGTATTTATAGTAGGACTCCCCGATTCTCGACTCGAGATGAAACAAATCTTTCTATTTCCGCTTACACAAGATGCCATCGCGCACGCACGCTTGATATTGTACATATAAGTATTATGTAGGTGTAGAACAAAAGGTGTTCCCAAATTAGCGACGATGAAATAGCGTGAAAGTTTATGAAAAACTGAGTTATAAAAGTTTACGTTTTTATTTTTTTAAATTCGTAACAGCAGTTTTTAATATGTAAGCATTTCGGACTTTATTCAATATTGGCTTGGATAATAATTTGTCTGCATGTAGAACCGGATAATACTAATTTTACGCGTTAAATAATTGAAATTACAAAAATATACGCGCTATTTGTGAATATACGACTATGGCTGCGATCCACTTGACGCTACAAATGCTTCGAAGCATTCCTCTTCTCTTTTCTTTCAATGAAGAAAGAAGGAGAAGAAGGACGCTCCAAAGAATTTGTAGCGTCAAGTGGACCGCAGCCTATGTAATTAATTGTACATCGTAAGTTTTATCAGATTTTCAATTTTTGTGGTTGAAAAAGATCATCGCATTTCAAAAGTTGAAGGAGGTTTTTTGCGTACGTGACCAGAGGGAAGCCTAAAAGAGGTCATCCCGGTCTTTTTCATGGGACCATCCAACCTGTATATATGCATTATGCAACCGTGGATACCCAGGTAGCAATTAATGTCTAAAAGACATCATAAAGACATCTTTAAGATTTCTGGCATCTTAAAGACATCTTTATGATGTCTTTTAGACATTAATGCTACCTGGGTATATGACCTCTCTCAGAGGTTTCTCTCTGGTGCTGTATTACCTTGCGCGTCATACAGTCGGTAAAAACGTTCGCTACCTGCCGGGCGATCGGTAATCCGACCGCCGCACGTTTTTTATTTTTTTTTTACGCGGTCGCGACAGAGCGGCGGCTGGCCGCTGACGGCCTGGCGGAGTGCGGAGTCCGCGTTGTTTGGCCATCACTCCCGAAAATGGCGGCCGTGCTGGACGAGGTCGGCAAGTCCGCCGAGAAACTCGTGGACGAGGAGAAGGACGAGATTGTCGACGGGGAGGACAAGACCGGGGCAGCAGAGGCCTCGAAGAAGAAGAAGAAGAAGAAAAAGAAGAAGAAGGCCGGTACGTTCTGTTCGAGTGTTTGCCTCTCATAAACCGACGAACGTGCTCCCCGGGTGTCACGCCTCGGTTTTTTCGCGCTTCTCGCATTAATTAAACGCATTTACTTACTCGTGTCGCGATATAATCGGTCGCGAAGTCCACCGAGACGATTTTAAACCTTCTTAAACGCTCGCAAACTCATTTCGCTTCCGTACATAATAATGCGAGTACGTCGGTTCATCGAGTTGCTTTTAACGTTAAAACGGAGCAATAATCTTGTCAAGTTTCAAGGCTCACGGGAATCGCTTCTCCGAATGCGATATTACGTGGAAATATTTCGTATTTATATACGACATTGGTAATTGCTGTGTGAAAATTGATTCTCTCGCACATATCGTTATTGAATTGTATTTCAGTCTGAACATGTGAGTTGAAAGTGATGAATATGAAGCAATTAGTTGTACATTGGAGCATTGTGACTCGCAGGAAGAAAGATACATATTTTATGTCTCCAAAATGCTTTTGTATCCTCTTTCTTTGATTCTAAGCTTACATCTAATTAGAAGTTCCATATTTTATGAAATTAAGAATTCCATAAAATTTATATATATGCTAGCTTTCATAAAAGAAACTGCGTTCTTGATCTCATTGCGTTATTTATCTTATTGATAATAAATATTTTCGTACATCAGGTGCTGGAGAAGCTAGTGCAGATGTGCCAGAAGGAGAAGAAGAGAAGGCTAAGGATGACGACGCAGTGGCCGAAGGTATCGCTTACAGTTTCTAGTTCCTCTAATATTTTTTATGCAACACGTACATGGAAAGTGCCCCATTACGCACGCTACGCATGCGTGATAGACCACTTTCCAGGCACTTGCAACATAAAATAGGGAGTGTAAGTCGTGTGTAAAGATGAAAATTCCCGGGTGCGGAGTTTATGCACGAGCCGAAGGCGAGTAAACTCCGCACCCGGGAATTTTCATTTTACCTCATTTGTTACACAAATAACTATATAAGTACAACTACAGGCTTCAACGTTTATGATTCGATAACAATAACAAATTGTTTGGTTAAATTTTTAGGTACCACAGAGGTAACCGTCGTAACCGAGAACAACGGTGAGAACGAGGAGGCCAAGAAGAAAAAGAAGAAGAAGCGCAAACCCAAAGATAAGGGCGGTATTAAACAGCAGACGGATCCGCCGAGCATTCCCGTGTCAGAATTATTCCCGGACGGTAATTTCCCGGTGGGGCAAGTAATGGTTCACGGATCCGCTGGGATAGACGACAGGATGGCAAAGATGCGCTTCACAAGCGAGGAGGCGCGTGCCCTCGACAGAATGCACAATGATATTTACAACGAGGCCAGACAGGCGGCCGAGGCACATCGACAAACCAGAAAGCATATCATGAAATGGGTATGTAAAGTCTGTGTGTTGTTGCGGAAACGCAAGTTCTCAATTCTCGAGTTTGGGTTACATTAAGGCTGCGGTCAACGTGACGCTACAAATGCTTCGAAGCATTCCTCTTCTCTTTTCTTTCAATGAAGAAAGAAAGAGAAGAAGAACGCTCCAAAGCATTTGTAGCGTCACGTTGACCGTATCCTTATCTTAGGCTAAACTTCGAGATATATCTGTTGCGTGAACAATATAAATTTAATGTATACATTAATATACGTTCATTATATATATTAATTGATTTAATATATATTTCTTTAATAAATTCCGCAGATCAAGCCGGGAATGACTATGATAGAGATTTGTAACGAGCTAGAGGATACCGCTCGGAAATTGATAGGGGAGGACGGTCTCCTGGCTGGATTGGCGTTTCCAACCGGTTGCTCCCGCAACCACTGCGCGGCCCACTACACCCCAAATGCCGGTGATCCGACTGTTCTCGAGTATGATGATGTCACCAAGATTGACTTCGGTACTCACATCAACGGACGTATCATCGACTGCGCGTTCACTTTGACATTCAATCCTAAGTACGACAAGCTGATCGAGGCTGTCCGTGATGCTACCAATACCGGTATCAAGGCCGCCGGTATCGACGTGCAATTGTGCGACGTCGGTGCTGCTATTCAGGAAGTTATGGAATCGTACGAGGTGGAACTGGATGGCAAGACGTATCAGGTATGAAATATAGAATGCAATATATGCAAAGTATCTCTCGATCCCGTTGTTTAATTTTTTTCTTATTTGGATTTATGATTATCCAGTTATCTTTGATAGTAAGTTGCTTAGTTGATTTTAGTGAATCATCGAGCTTTGAAAATAAAACTCCTGGTTTAATCGTAAGTTCCTAAGCTTCAATTCGACACGTAATTGTGAAAATATTTCAAACAAAATTAATAACGAAAATCAGTATTAAAACCACAGATAGTAATAGAGATTTAATTAGATCGAATCTTTTGTAGGTGAAATCAATTAGGAATCTGAATGGCCACTCGATCTCCCCTTATCGCATACACGCTGGGAAAACGGTGCCGATAGTCAGAGGCGGCGAGGCGATTCGAATGGAGGAAAACGAGTTTTACGCGATCGAAACCTTCGGATCTACCGGTAGAGGCGTAGTTCACGATGACATGGAATGTTCGCATTACATGAAGAGTTTCGACGCCGGTTTCGTGCCATTGAGACTGCAAAGCAGCAAGTCACTTCTTAATACTATCAATAAGCATTTCGGTAAGAAGCTCAACGAACACTTGATTGGCTTAAAAGAAATAATAATTAACAGCGTAATCTTAATGCTCGAACATTCGTGTTTCAGGTACTTTGGCTTTTTGTAAACGCTGGTTAGACCGCGTCGGTTGCACCAAGTACCAAATGGCGCTGAAGGATCTCTGCGAGAAAGGTGCCGTGGAAGCGTATCCGCCGTTGGTCGACGTCAAGGGCTGTTACACCGCTCAGTTCGAGCATACACTCGTTCTGCGTCCCACATGTAAAGAAGTTATTTCCCGCGGTGACGATTATTAAATCGGCCGTTGTTTTATGTGAATTATCAACGGATGTCAAGATGTATTTTAATCTCGATGTACCATCTTTGTCAAAAGCATCGCGTTCCGCAATGTGCGATGCGGTAAGAGTAATTATTACAATACGTTAGTAACTTGGCATTTCTGAGTGTGATGTACTATCCGTAGCTTTATTTTTTTTCTCGATCGTGAAGAAGTATCGCAGCGACAGTGCGAGTTTCGACGTAAACGATAAAAACGTACCCGGTAACATCTATCAAACATCAGTAGGCCTATTCTGTAGCTCTTAACGTTTCGTTGTCGTTATATTTGCGTTGCACAGATATTATATATAGTAAAAAAGCTGCGCAACGACAATATAATGATAAACTGTCGTTAAGAGTTACAGAATGGGTCCGCAGGTGTTTCCGTGTCGTTTAGTGACACATCTCTTTCGACTTTTCTTTCTTTTATTTCTACAGGCATCTATACTTCGAGAAAAAGATCTATATTCGCTGTTATATTTCTCGCAACGTTTTTTTTTATTATTGATTTCTTACACGTTGGAATGGAAATGATGGGGTTGATGTTTAGTGTTGAATAAAATATATTTGGAATCCGAGATTTTATCATTGTGATGATCTCTCTTAAGGTCCTGAATATCGTGATTAAGTTTATATTAAAACATAGAGTTTAGCCTATACATACATACGACAACTGTACAAAAAAGAAACGAAAGTATCCTCCATTTGTGGCTCCTCTATTAGTTGGATATATTTCCTTACGCATTTAAGCGCGAGTTATATATATTATAAGATTTTCATGGATCGGTTGGTAAATTAAAGTTGTAACAAACTTAACGGCTTACATCATTTTCGACCTAAGATGCTGCGCACCTTCGCAGGATTCGTCAAACATAATGAGCCACGAAATACAGTTAATATTAACGTTGATTCGATACTTAAATACGATTAATAATAATTGTTACTATGCAAGGCAGACGTCGGATTTCTTTTACTGCCGTGTAACGAAGAACACATGGTCCCGCGGAGTTCTGACTTGTTTGTCTCTCGTCTCCTAGCGGAAACTACTATTACTTCCAGTGGCATCACTTCGGTATAATCGTAACGATGTAATTTTGTTCAATTCGCATAAGATTACTTGGAAATGAGTTTTAAACGATCCGTCGTTATAGCTGTACTGACTCGCGACATCAGAAGTCACCGCGACAAATCGGAAACTTTAACGGCAAGTGCGATTAGTTCCACGTATTTTCGCGGAATTCGTCTCTATACATTTATCGCGAATATGTTCATTTATTCATATGATGTATTTAGTGAGAATGCGGAGGACGAAGTAATGCCACCGGCGATCTAAGCTTCGTACAAAATACACTCTTTCTACGTGCCCGAAATCGCGTCGAAGATCGTGGGAACCACTGCCGTGATTTCTGAGAGGAAAGGGAAGGGATCGTCGTCTTCAGCACGAAGAGAACTAGTCCAGAGGCACGGATACTTATCGCGAATGCCCGGACATTCGCGATTCATGACTCGTGCTCGAGCGATTAATCCTAAACGGTGCAGAGCGGTATTATTTTACTTGTAACGAAGGAATAGATTTTATTATCATTATGCAGACGAATGCCTCGAGATCCTTGGGAAATACTCGCAGTCAGCGATTTTTACGAAGTAATTTTGAACGTTATCAAATTAAAGAGAACGTTACATATCGCTTAAGATCAAAGGCTCGCAGCAGAGATAGTTTCCCATTTAAGTAACCGACAAACATCGTCCACGAATAAATTCTTTCGCGTTATCTCGCCGTCTACTATCTATTGTCGATCTGTTTCTACTGTTACTATCACGCCGCCGATGCCTTCGCGACGAAATGTCCGCCCTCGTAAGAAAAAATACATCGGTTATTATATTCAAGTCGACGCGTTCGCGCGTACAATACAACATAATTACCGCATTTACGATAATTAATCGTATATAATAACGTTATCGCGTCGACGTACTAATTGGTCGTCAAACTAAGCTCGGCACACGCTGATCTATTATTAAACGAAGACACGTGGTTGATTGCTGATTGTATTGTACGTCGAGATACCAGATATATGTAATGCGTTTTACGAGAACAACTTGCGCGCTGCTTGATCCAGGGCAATACGCAAACGACACCATAATTTACGGCGCCTAAACCGACGCGTCGTAAAGATAGA
>NW_020210049.1:0-5679 GCF_003070985.1 Temnothorax curvispinosus
AGGGAGAGAGAGGGAGAGAGAGGGAGAGAGA
Source organism: Temnothorax curvispinosus (assembly GCF_003070985.1). Taxonomy (NCBI): domain Eukaryota; kingdom Metazoa; phylum Arthropoda; class Insecta; order Hymenoptera; family Formicidae; genus Temnothorax; species Temnothorax curvispinosus. The sequence goes on from NW_020210049.1 coordinate 32, forward strand.
GGGAGAGAGAGGGAGAGAGAGGGAGAGAGAGGGGAGAGAGGGAGAGAGGGAGAGAGAGGGAGAGAGAGAGAGAGAGAAAGAGAGAGAGAGAGAGAGATGTTGACACTAAGACCTGGGCACATAAAAAAAACTTAAGGAGTAAGACGTAAGCAGTAAAGGAATCAACAGTTCAGATTCGCTACCGCTTACGTTATGTCTTAAGTTCTTGACAAGCGCCCTCATCTGAGCGGAACAATAGGCAATAGCGATAGCAATAGCGACAGCGACAGCGACAAAGTTGCCGACAAGCTACAGCTTTGTCGGCAACTTTGTCGCTGTCCCTATCCCTATCGCTACCGCCTATTGTACAAAAGGCTTACTTCTACTTAAGTCTTACTGCTTAAGATTTGCTATGTGCTCAGGCCCTTATTTGCCCCGCAAAAATAATCACTATTAGCCCCAGGAGCTACTTTTTCTTTTAAAACGTTACTGAGAGAAACCGAGTTGACATACAACATAAGAATTAGATCAAAATAAAAGAAAAATATATCGTACAATGCTGAATAAGTTAAATTTCATTTAGGGGTTCAAAAATCAAGAAAATATAACTTGAAATATCAGAGACAAATACAGGTTTTGCCTCGAAAAACGAAGCCAAAATTTTAAGCTTCTTGGATAGCTATATTTAGCTTAGTTGTTTCTTCTCAGAAGATGGCTAGATGCTTAAGAACATTCTTTATGTTGACGGTTGTCGTTGTGGTACAAACGCTGAAAAGAGGAGAAATTAAAATTGGCACTATTTACTCCTCCTCATTATATTTCCCCCTCTCCCTTACTTCGATTTGATGATGGAAAAGAAATGTTAAATCCACGTGGATAACTCGCGGATAAATCTTTATCCACGTAGTCCACGTAAATTACTGTTTTACTGGGGAACGTGTGTAAAAGAAAGGTACAAGGTGCAAACACATTCAAACTATTACTACTACACCTAGCTGTAGTACAAGCTGTAGTAGGTGTGTATATATATATACGCCATTTTGTATCAAACTTGAACATATTAACCAGACTCTTAAGGCCCCCGCACAATGAAAAATATAAGGAACAAAGAACAGATATTAGTGATTAGAACTAAGGAATCAGAGATAAACCTGGATGAAAAAAAACAGGCAGCAGAAACAGGGAATAACATAAGCAATAGATTTTTAACCTATCGAAAGCCGTATTAATGCTACACCAGCTTTGTTCCTGATTTCTTATTTCTCATTATGCAAGGGCCTTTACTTCTAGGGATTCTAAGCGCTAGCACCATCCAGTAATGGAAAAACCAACAGTACAGACGACCAACAATAACGTTTTTTAAATGTAAATTTGTCGATTCGAACTTTGCATCGCAATATCACTGCTCATAAGACACGTAGACTAAAAATAAAAACAGTTTTATTATATAATTCGAACCTATCGATTGAGTCTACTCAGGGTCACTTCAACCAAACTCTGATTAACTTAATCATTAATTGAAGTGTTGTCAACATAACAAAATAATTAGTGTGACCGTTAATATTTCTGGCGATATAATCGTCCTAAGTCCCAATCTTTCGTTTCGTTACATATCTTTCTTTTCTACAATACACAAAAGGATATGTAATGACAGATTGGGTTAGGACGATTATATCGCCAGAAATACAAATAGTCACACTAATTATTTTGTCATGTTGATAACCCTTTAATCAACGATTAAGTTAATCGGAGTTTGGTCGAAGTAGCCTTCAAAGGAAGATGTTAAGGAAGAGAAGGTGGGAGGTAGAGGGGGGAAGGAGAGAGAGAGAGAAAGGGGGGGGGAAAGGGCGGGAGGGAGAGAGAGAGGGAGAAGGAGAGAAAAGGAGAAAGAGAGAGAGAGAGAGAGAGAGAGAGAGAGAGAGAGAGATAGGGAAAGGGAGGGAAAGGAAGGCAGAGGATGGCAGAGGGAGGGAGAGGGAGGCAGACCTGGTCCCTCCCGTCTGATTCCCGTCATTCTTTTTCTCTCGCTCTCTCTCTCCCCCTTCTCTCTCTCTCTCCCCCTCTCTCCTTCTCTCTACCTCCCTCCCTTCCTTCCTCCCCCTCTACCTCTCACCCTTCCTCCCTACCCCTCCCTCCCAATAACATGCTGAAATGAGATTGGCACTACCACCATGTGAAAAACTCCATTAATTTTTGAGATTTTAAGTTGCCCGTTCTCAGCCTCTAATTGCCCGGACAGCAAACGGTTCTAGGAGGTTGTGAGCGCCATCGGTAGGAAGAAAATACCACAGTTTGGAGCGATTCTGACGTGAGCCAAAAAACGGCCTTATTGACACCCTTCCAATTTGGTTCTAAAATCGAAAAACGCATTACACAAAACCTTTTTATATCAAGTTTTATGAATATCGGTCAAATACTTTTTTAAAAAAATTATGCGTACATGCTTTGTCGTCAAAAAGTAAAACGAGCTAAACCTCGCTTATTCTATGTTCCCACCACTTCAGGATGAAATAAATGTCATTTTCCTTTCTTAAATGGTCCAAATAACAATTATCTAGTACGTTTTCACGTTGAACTAGCGGGCCAAAAATGGCCTCTTTTTAACATCCTCCTTTGACCAGCCGTTATTGAGATCCGATAATCTAAAGATTTCTCAACTCGTTGGCTCGCGTATAGATACTTACACGGTTTGGTCTCGCTGCATGTACGCTTGATGCGAGACACAACTATGTCTCTTGATAATATTGCTTCAATTTTTGTAACTAAATGTAAATAATAGTCAATTTTCATGTATGTTTTATAAGCATTATTTCATAATTTTTTTACTTCAGAAATGTATTTAATATAGAAAATTATGAATATTGGTTAGTCTCTCACACAACATCATACAGAGGCCTTTAACTGATTACAAGATTTCTTTTTTCTTTTTTGTTGCTTCCTCATAGAGGAAGCTTTGTTTTCATAAACTTCGTATATGAACCTTTGATCGCATATAAAGCTAAATCTAATCAATCGAATTTAAAAGAATTATATATGAAATAGGGGTAGAAAAGACCGAACTAAAAATTGTTTTTTGAGTCTTCGATGCCATGTGTTGCTTATGTTCTAAAACGTCGAAAAATCACTTTTGAACAAAATTGTCTGTGTGTATGTATGTATGTGTGTGTATCCTTTTTTTTGTTTATGCTTTAACTTCCGTAATTGTTGAGAGATCGGGATGCATTTTTTTTAATCGATAGAATATCATGCAAAGAAGGTTGGGATTGAATTTGGTGATGATCGGTAAAGCGGTTCTTTTTTAACAAAATTTAGAATTTTGGTTGAAATGTTTGTGGTTGTTCTAACTTCCGCAAATTTGGAAATATCGATCTATTTCTAATTGTATTATATTCTTCAGTCTTTTCTACCCCTATTTCATATATAATTCTTTATGATTTGGTTAATTAGACCCAGCTTTATACGCGATCAAAGGTCCCTAAAATAAGATATATTGTCATCAAAGGACCCCGCACCCAAATCAGGGGAATTTGGTTCTCGGCCAAAGGTTTATTCCGAAACAAAATTAATATAAACAAAAAAGTATAATTAAAGAAAATTAAAGAAAAATAGAGGCAGATAGACTTTCAGGAAAGAAGCAAAAAAATGCAGCCTGTAAATTTTATGAAAAAATTTGAAAAAAAATTATGCAAATTAGAAATTTGCGAGCGAAATTTACACGCAAAAAGCTTCCTCTATGAAAAAGCCAAACTAAAAAATATGCATCTAATAAAATAAAAGATTCCTTATAGAGGAGCTTTGAGCGCGTAGTAATACGTTGTGGATTCAATTTACTAATTTCCTACTCTCTCACTTCAAAATTGTGACTTTGCTATGTGCAAATTTCTAAATCGCACATCTCAATTTGATGAGGAAGCCAAGTGCAAATTTCTAATTTTTTCTTTTATCACATGACCACTTATCGACCAATAAGTCGGTTCACACATCATTTTGGATTTATTTTAATCATGGAACTTCAATTTCGAGCTTGACTAACGACGAAAATTGTTATAACTTTTTTATTGTAACTTTAACTCTTTAAAATTGACCATCAGCCATTGTTTCTCTCAATCTCTGTTCCAGTACTATGTGTTTGATCTTGACTAGGCATTTTTAACTTATAACTTTATATCTATTTTTTGCGTAATTTATTTCACTCAATGTAATTTATCGATAAGAAAGTTCTGATAAAGACCAAGTAAGTCGAAACGTAATCTATTATTATAAGTACCTTATGTCTGCCTGTCTATCTGTCTGTCTGTCTGTCTAACTACCGCAAAATACTCATTCGATAATGGACCGATTTTCTTGAGACTGGTGCTAAAATTTTTCTAATTTTTTGGGGATGGCGACCATGAATTTAATTTTTCATTAATTACGATTTTTTAAATCATGGCCAATATCAATATGTGACTAAAATAATATACAAGTCCATGAATCGCTTGAATAACTTTAAACATCTATTATTATAAGTATCTGATGTTTGTCTGTCTGTCTGTCTGTCTCACCGCGAACTACTCATTTATTAATGAACCGATTTTTTCCAAACCGGTGCCAAAATTTTTCTAATTTTTCGGGGATGGCAACAATGTTTATAATTTTTCATTATCAATTTTTTTGAAATCTAACCTGTTCTAAATTTTTCTAATTTTTTGGGAAATAATAAGTACTAATGTCTGTCCGTCTGATCGCAAGATACTTATTCATTAATTATTTTTTTTTAACTGGTGGATACCGATTAATGTACCAATCTGCGGATTTTTTTGAAACTGGTCCGAAAATTTTACTAATTTTTTGAGGATGGCAACAATGGATTTAATTTTTTATTAATAAACCAATTTTCTGGAAACCGGTGCTTTTTTCAGTTTTCTATACCAATGTGTTCAGAATGTTTTAAAATATCGAAAAATCAAATTTTTTTAAATGTGTGTATATATTTCACCCGCTGAGGATGATCTAAAAGAAAGATGGTGATTCGTTCGATTTAATATAATTTAATGGATAAATAATTATAAAAAAAGTTTGTTGCGTCTAAATGTTCATACTTAGAATGCTTGAGTTAATTCGCTATTAATTTTCTATTTGATTGACATATAGGCACCGAACTATATGATGTACTTCCGCGCGTAGCGCGGACTTAAAAGCTAATATACATATATTTTGATTAAATTTTAATTCTAAATTAACATCTAACAATTTCTTTTGCTCAAATATTGGCCGTTTAACCTTCCTTCAGTTTTGCTATTATCGGAGCTGTACAATGTACAATATATGGAGCAATATATGGCTATAAAACAATATATGGAGAAAAAAAAGATCTTGCTCGAAACGTCCGAATGCAGCAAATATTTGCAAGAAATAAAAAAAACGTGTTTATCTGATAGGCCAGTCATATTAGACTAATTTAGGGGGGTAACCTTCCAATCACTCTTTTCAGGTTGCAACCACCATGAATCGCTTTGATTTAAGGTGCTGTAAGTGGGAGTAATTTTGCTTCGCATAATTAATGCGTATTAAAAAGTTATTAACAATATTATCAACAAAAAACGCGATTTTTTTTTATTTTTTCTCAAATATCTCGAAAAATAAGCAAGATAGGGTAACTAACTATACGTACCTTTTTTGTAGAGCGT
>NW_020210050.1:0-3722 GCF_003070985.1 Temnothorax curvispinosus
GAGTATCCCGAACGAAAGCTGGACGAACAAGAGGTTGCTCTCTTGAAGGAAAAGGTGAGGGGAAGTATCCTGAGCATTGCGAGGGGTACTAAAGCTCCCACCTTCAAGGGCACCTCAGATAGGGACGGTGCAGTCATTTTTAACTGCACCGATGTAGAAACCGAAGGGTGGCTTCGAAGCCTAACTTCGGTAATAGACCTTAACGGGGTCCGGCTGCGTGCAATGCGGCTCGATGAACTGCCTAGGCGGCATCGAGTGGTAGTGCATGTAGAGGACCCTAAGATGCCTGTCAAGGAAGCGATAGAGCTACTTGACAGACAAAATGAAGGTCTCCAAGCCGCGGATTGGGTGGTCGCGAGGGGTAGCGAAAGTAGGGATGCTACGAGCACCCACTTCGCTGCCCTTATTGGGGAGGGAGCGTTGAGTGCTCTTAAAGCGTTCAACTTTAAACCCTTCTGCGGACTCAGCCAGGCGACAGTTAGGTTGCCTGGGGGGGACCGCAGGGGGGAGTTAGGAAGGAAGGAGGATAGATCGGAGACTGCCTAATCAATGGCAGGCTCTAATATCCCCTTCACTCAAATTAACTTGCATCACAGCAAAAGCGCCTCGGCGGTTCTAGCCAGGTGCGCAGCTGTGATGCACACAAAGCATTTATTCCTCATCCAAGAGCCGTGGCTCGTCAAGGGACACATTAAGGGCCTTGGAGGTTGTGGTAAATTGTTCAAAGCAGACAACGCAGAAAGACCAAGAGCCTGTATTGTGGCGAAAGGTCTGGATGCCTGTCTATTACCACAATTCAGCGACGGCGATTTAGTAGCTGTAAGGCTGAAACTCAGTACAGACGATGGAGGGGTCAGGGACCTGATAGTGGGGTCTGTTTACATGCCCTACGATTCGGAGGAACTACCCCCTCAAAGAAACATGATAGAGCTAGTAACTTATGCGAAGGAAAGGGGACTAGAGCTCCTCTTGGGCTGTGATGCGAACTCACACCATTTGGTGTGGGGAAGCTCCGACATAAACCCAAGAGGGGAGAGCCTACTTGACTTCATCATGAGCACTAACTTACAAATCCTAAATAGAGGAACAGAACCCACTTTCCTGGACTCTAGAAGACAGGAAGTGATAGACATTACGTTGTGCACGAGGGGTGTGGTGGATCTGGTGGCGGGATGGAGGGTCTCAAATGAACCTTCAGGGTCCGACCACAGACAGATCCGCTTCGACCTTGTGAACTTACAAAAAGATGAACAGTGGGGGAGAAACCCCAGGAAAACAAACTGGGAGGGCTTTAGAGCCGACTTAGTCAGTCGGCTAAAAAATGCGCCGACCAAATTCCATACAAAGGAGGACCTGGAGATCGCAGCGAGCTTCGTAAGCGACGCTATCAGGGAATCCTTTGAACTAAATTGCCCATTGAGGCCAAGAAATGCCCCGGCCGGTGCCTCATGGTGGAATGCAAAGCTATCGAGGCTCAGGGCCGGGGTAAGAAGGCTCTTCAATAGGGCTAAAAATGTAAATACGTTGGAAGCCTGGGAAAAGCATAAGGCTGCCCAGCGAGACTACAAAAAGGCGATAGTCAACGCCAAAAGAACGGGGTGGAGGAGCTACTGCGAGGGGATTGAGAGTGCTCCAGAAGCATCCAGACTCTGCAAGATCCTCTGCAAAGAGAGTGACCCACAGTGGAGCTGTCTCAAGCTCCCTAATGGAGAATTCACAGAAACAACTGAGGAGACTTTGAATCATCTCATGGAGGTTCACTTCCCGGGATTTCAAAAGTCCTCTTCAGCTACGGAGAAACAACGACAGCCTAGGGCCGTTTATAAGCCCAGGGCCTGGGCGTTGGCGGCAAAGGTGGTTTATCCACAAGCGGTGGAGTGGGCGGTTCGCTCCTTTGAGCCCTATAAGGCTCCGGGACCGGACGGCGTGCTCCCTCTGCTCCTACAGGAGGGACTCGAGGAGCTGGCAGGCCCATTGACTAAAATCTTTAGGGCAAGCATAGCTCTGAGACATGTCCCGCAAGCATGGAGAGCCACTAGAGTGGTCTTCATACCTAAGCCTGGCAGAAATGGACACATTAAAGCCAAGGATTATAGACCCATCAGTTTGACCTCTTTTCTATTAAAGACCTTGGAGAGGCTAATTGATAGGTTTCTCAAGGATGGACCATTAGCGGACCACCCTCTAGCCAGTGCTCAGTATGCCTACAGGGAGGGCAGGTCTACGGAAACTGCCCTACACCACCTGATAGGCAAGATAGAGACGCAGCTGGAGGCGAAAGGATACGCTATTGGAACCTTCTTGGACATCGTAGGGGCGTTTGATAGCACCTCGAACAAGGCCATTAAGAAAGCAATGATTGCACATGGGGTCCCGGAACCGCTAGTAGACTGGGTGGAGGATATGCTGGCGGGGAGGAACCTAACAGTCACGCAAAGTAATATTAGTATCACTGGTAAACCAAGCAAGGGGTGCCCGCAGGGTGGGGTTCTGTCCCCTCTGCTGTGGTGCCTAGTAGTCAATGATCTTTTGGTGAAACTACAAAAGAAGGGGTTCCTGACCTGTGGCTATGCGGATGACGTAGCTATAGTGATCACAGGATCCTTCTTAGATACCCTAAGGGACCGCATGAAAGATGCCTTAAAGATCGTCCAAAAATGGTGTGAGGCCAAGGGATTGATGGTTAATCCATCAAAGACAAATATAATGGTCTTCACTAGGAAATACAAACCAGAACCCATTGAGCCTCTTAAGCTCTGGGGGAAGGTAATCCCCTTTACAACCTCAGTTAAATACTTGGGACTACATATAGATACCAAATTTAACTGGAAAGTACATCTTGCAGAGAGCAGGAAAAAATTCTACACATGCATGTGGATGTGTAGAAGAGCCATGGGAAAGTCTTGGGGCATCAAAGCTCCCATGGTTGTACAAAGCGGTACTGTTACCGAGACTACTTTATGCATCTGTGATCTGGTGGCCCAGAACAGAGAAAGTGGAAGCAAAGAACCTTCTGAAAAGCCTACAAGGTAGCTACCTAAGGGCTGCAGTAGGGGCTATGAGGACTACCCCCACAGAGGCGCTAGAAATTGCACTCTGTGTGCCTCCACTGGACCTGGCCGTGGTAAACTCAGCAAGGAACACAGCATACAGACTAAAGTGTCAGGGAGAATGGAGAAACACAGGATTAGGACACACAAGGCTCGACCTGTTCCAGAAACACCCTTTCACTTCAAAACAAGATAGAATTCTTAAAAAATACCAGTTGGTAAAGCACTTCAAAATACGAATACCAACTAGAAAAGACTGGTCTGACCTGAAGGGAGTCGGGGATCCCAATGTGGACCTATGGTTCACTGATGGGTCAGGCATTAATGATTGCTTCGGGGCAGGATTCTACGGGCCGAAGGAGAACTACAGGGAAAGTATTCCTGTGGGAAGCCACTCAACTGTTTTTACAGTTGAGAAATACTGGCTATCCTAAAGTGCGCGGAATACCTGCTGAACAAAGATACGAAGGGAAAGAAGATAAACATCTGCTCGGATAGTAGAGCAGCCATACAAGCGCTGGCAAAAACAACTACTGAATCAGCATTGGTTTGGGATTGCATGCTAGCATTAGAAAGACTATGCGGACCTAACAAAGTCACGTTAGTATGGGTGCCTGGGCATCAAGGAATACCCGGGAATGAAACCGCAGACATGCTGGCCAAGAAGGGAGC
>NW_020210051.1:0-7107 GCF_003070985.1 Temnothorax curvispinosus
ATTGTTAAACTTTTATTTGTCTTCTACTTTGTTTTCTTTATTTTTTATATTTGTAAAAAATTATGTTATGTACATATACATATAATTAAAATTTATGTTATTTGATTCTAAATATTAACCAAATAACATCATCAATTAATATAATTATCAATAAATAATATTTTGTCTTCATGGTATTCTCAATTTTCCGAAAAATTCTGTTTTTATACACAGTGTGTGCATACGAGTATCTACATTCTCGTATACATACCCTAAATTAATCAATATATAAATATAATAATAAAAAGACACCCAAGATTAAACTTATCTTAATCTGTTTTAACTTATTTATTTTAAGGCAACAGATGTATGGAATGCTATAAACTTATGTTATTATCAAATTGCATACGTTTATCTAGATATGTAGTATACATTTAAGGTATACATTTATGTATAGTATACATTTTTCGCGGTATATATTTTATAAGTTGCCACACATCCGTTACTTCAAAACATATGTTAATTCATTACTCACCAACCCCGATGCGCAACAGCGGAATATCTGCCACGTAGCTAAGTTGAATCTGTAATATACAAACATAAAATTCACATTAAGATGATGTTCAAAAAACCTAATGTTTTAAAACAAATTTCTATGGCATCAAATCTTTTATTTATCATTCAATTAGATATTTATTTAAATAATTATTTTCCAAAAATGATCTTTACAATAATGAGCTTTTATAAAACTTCAAATTACCACTTTCTTTCTAATTATTATTTCTAAATTATTGTGAAATAAAGCGATTCAAGAATAAACAGAAAAAAAGTTGCTTTTACACAAATAAATAATATTTACCGAAAAGTTGTTCCGCTGGTGCTCGATGCCTCTCCCAGGCCTGCTCCTCCTCTCAGGGTATCCTCTCGGATTATCAGCTCCCTCGATGCGACACTCGTGTTCCCTCGATGCGAAGCTGATGCTTCTTCCCGCGTTGATATTTTCTGTAACATAAAAATTATCGAATCGATTAAATAATTATCACGCGCATTGAACATTTTATTCGTTATTCAGATTAATACAAACAGTTAATTCTTATTGGTTACATTGCTGAAATGATGAAGAAGGTATAAGAAAAATTAAAATCGTATTAAGAACAAAATATTAGCATTTTAAAAATATAAAGCTTTTTTACAAATTTCTTTTTCCCCCAAAAAATTAATACAGGATATTTATATATACAAAATAGAAATAAAGAAGTATCTTTAGGTAGGGAATAATAAGTTATTAAATGCATTAGAGAGGCATGTGTTTGCTTTAATTTTTTCCCCAAATATTCGTCCGAGATTAAATATTTTATAAATTAGTGCAATCAAGCTACATGTATATCTGTAAATATTTTTTCGAATATGTGTATATAAAATAAAAGTATTATCTTATAAAAACAAGAAATATGTATTTCAATAACGCAGTATATTGTATTTACTACATATATATCATGATATTATATTAATGTTTATAAAGCGCCAATTTATACATAATGCTTTATAGCTTATCCATCTAATAATTGAAAAATTGGTTTATAACAAATAAAACAAAGTAATGTGATGTGAGATCATATAAATTAATTTAATCTAAATAAATAGCAATCTAGATAAATATTTTTTTGGATCTAAATATTTTTCTTAGTGCAATATTTATGTGCAATATTCTAAGCATAACTACTTACCAATTAAATAAGTCGCGACGCCACTCGTTCCACAGCCGATCCGTCTAGCGCCCGTCGCGATCTAGAAATGAAAGGGGAGCGTAATTAACATATGGCAAAGGCACTTCGTCTCCCGCGCGCTCAACTTTTCGCACCGAAAACGTCGCGATGTCATTTTCGCGATTATCCGCGTGACGCGCCTTCAGCCGAACAAGTATCGCGAAATACGTATTTTTTAGAAATATATCTACACCCGCGGCCGAGCACTGAATCGATACTACTCGATAAATACTGCAGTAAATAATGCGTGCATAGATTAATAAAGGTTACACTTACCAATTAAACAACTCTCGCGACGCCACTCGTTCCGCAGCCGATCCTTGTCTCGTGCGGCTCGTGCCCTGTCGCGATCTGAAAATGAAAAAGTAGCGTGCGTAATTAACATGAGCAACATAGCGGAGGCGCTTCGATCGTCTCTGCTCTTGGTAAATATTCGCGATATTCGCGACAGATGGAAAATACGATCATTCGCGATTGTCCGTGAGACGCGCCTGCGACCGAACAAGTACCGCGAAATACTTATTTTTGAGAAATATCGTTACACGTTACATCCGAGCGCTGAATCGATACTACGCGATAGGTGCTGCGTTAAATGATTCATGCAAGATTAATAATGCTTACTCTTACCCAATTAAACAACTCCCGCGACGCCTGCACTCGTTCCGGAGTCGGTCCTTCCCGCGTCCGTTGCGATCTGGAAATAAAGGAGAACGTCTGACGTCAATGACGTCATCAATATGGCGGAGACGCGTCATCCCCCGTGCGTGAAACTTCTCGCGCCAAACCGAGCCAAGGGTGCCACGGCGTCGCTCGCGTCGCTACTCGCCCCGCTCTCACAACTTCGCGATCACGAATTTTCCGAATTTCGAAAACCGAATACTATACGCTCGCTTATGATCACGATCGTTTTTTTTGCATTCTAGCGAATAGATGTACTAATATTTTTAACAGATATCCGCGCATACCTATTCGCGACATTGGAAAATGCAATCGTCACTTGTCCGCGCGACGCGCCTTCGACCGAACAAGTATCGCGAAATATGTATTTTTACCAATCACTAGTACCCGAGCGTTGAATCGATAGTACGCGATTAATACCGCAGTAAACCACGCATGCAAGATTAATGAAAGTTACTCTTACAATAATTAAATGACTCGTGACGCCGACACCGACTCGTCCCGGAGCCGGAGCCGATCCGTACCGTGCCCGCCGTGTTCCGGAAATGAACGCACTACGCAGGAGAACGTCATCAATATGGCGGAGGCACTTCGAATCGTCTCCCGCTCGGCCAACTTCACGTTCGACAAGAGCGGCATCACTGCGCGTCCCGTTCCTATATTCGCGTTCATGCATTTTTCTTATTCTAGCAATAAATGACATGAAAAATATATACTTGCGAAATATATACTTTTTAATTTATAAATCGTCAATGTGTGCGAATGTCGAAGTCGAATCTACGCGGACACTACGCTTGTCAAATGCATATATGTTTGTTATATTCTTTTTTTAAATATAGATGTTAACTATAAAAACCTAACAATTTTTTTATTATTTAATCTCTATACATATAACAATTAACACCACTACATTTGCAAATGTGGCGCGGACGCGCAATGATGTTTTATCGGCGGTGTCGGAAAATAAACGTGGCTACGTTAAAGCTGTCTGGTTCAGCTATTAGCAAGATAGCCTGATACGTCTCTTTATTTAATTATTAATAATCGAGATAATTAAGGGAGCTGTTAAGCCTTTCATGGCTGAGAAGCTCGTGTTCCACGTTAAATAAATACTACATGAAAGAGAACTCGATATAATTATACCGATTATACGCGATCGCACCGTTAAGAGAGGTTATCTAACCAATAAACAGATAGTCCGAATTATAATCAAGTGAATCGCTATGTTATCCAGAGTGACAGTTAATATTATTAGGAGATCGGTATACAGCAATGCGCGCACGCTTTGTTACTCACGAGATCCTTTACGATTGGATCTCTCGTTACGCAAGGATGCAAGGCCACGCAGTGTACAAAATCATTGTAACTTATATGTAGCAAAGAGATTCAAGTCCAGCAGGAAAAAAGCTGCTGATAAGGTAATTAATATAATATATTTAACTTCTTAACTCCATTTAGTTCCTTGTCTTTGATTAATATAGTTTATCTATAGTTTCTTTCTTCGCCTTTGTGCTTGTTTATTCTTTCGAGAAGCTTTCGAGCACAGATAAATGTATTATTTTTGGAAATATATTGCAGAAAAAAGACAGGGATGAAGATTCTGACGAGGAGAGGGAGGAAGACGACGAGGAAGAAGCCCCTGTAGGTTCGAAAGTGGCCAAAATAAAAGTAGCTTCCTTACGAGTAGATACTATTTGCAAAGTTGGATTTGGAATGACTCGCAGGTATGTCTAATTTTATCTTGGCTGATACTCTTGCGCACAACGTTGCATTTCAATTTATAATGGTCAAGTCTTATTTATTTCATATTCTTGTTTTTAGTAAAATCGAGGAGGCATTTTATGCGAGCAAGTTTCGCATAAATGGAAACAAAGTGTTCAAAAAATCTAAAGAGGTAAATTTATTATTTTTGCAATAAAGCTGAGATAATCTCTTGAAAATCTTGATAAGAGATTATCGTTATTTTTGTATCTTACGTAACTTACTACACATGAAATAATTGTGGTGACAGGTGGACGTAGGAGATGAAATCGATATAGTTTTACATCAAAGCGTGGATAATCCTGAGCTGCTAGTTGTAAATAGAATTGTGATATTATCAATGGCTCCTGCAGCCGATGGTGTACAAATTAAATTATCTAAGGATAAGAACTTATTAATTGAAGATTACAAAGATCCCTATCTAACATAATCTGTATAGCTCAACTTTTTGGTATCTAAGGATAATAAAATTGTATGTACTGTACATAATAAAGATATTAGTATCACATCTAAATAATTATAACACTTAGAAATTTAATAAATTACTCTTGACTTAAGCTAACTATAAATTATATGTATATATATATATTTTTTAATATACTTGCACATGGGTTTAAGAATTTATTTACTAATAAAAAATACATCAAAATTATGTTCGTTAGTATAATTTATTCTGTAATCTCTTTTACTTTATCAGGAAATGGTTCTTGAATTGCTCCTATTTCTTGTAAGAGGTCTTGTTTAGATTCAAAATATTCTTTGTACCACATCATATGTCGCACTTTTTCTTGAACAGTCATGTATGGATTCTTTGACAGTCCAACGCACACCAACTCCATAAAATGACGTATTGGTCCCGATTTAGGACACCATCCCTTCAAATAACGTTCCATAAAGACGTGTTCCGAGAAGTGAACACTCTGCTCTTCTTCCATTCCTGAAATATATAGAAATTATTAAACTAAGTTTTTTTCACAAGAAAAACGTTATATATAGCACATTATATAGAAACCTTGCTCATTGTCAATAGGGAATTTCCATAATTTGCCTTGCTCCGTCCAAAGAATCAGTTCTTGAAAAACATTGGCAGGTGGATAAGTCGTCAGTGCTTTTAACTCTCTTTGTTCTAATGCCGCCCACGTTTTCAATTCCGGTATGTTTGGCGCAGCGGCATTCATGTTTTCAAAAATTTTACTAGGATTCCCATTCCAAAGATTGACATCTTTAAGTCTACTATACATAAATAATTAAAAATTAGGTGTTTAGTACATCATGAAAACATGAATATCTAAATATATCGTATTACAATATAATAATATTATATCTGATTATGGGATTGTCTAAAAATTTAATCTCTTATATAATAATTAACATTATATTTCTTGTAATACCTGACACGAGATCCTCTATCAGTATCTTGTAACTGTTTAGATGCTTTAACGTCATTTAGTAATTTTCTCGATATACTATTCTCAACTACTTTCACTGGTTGTTTATTATATTCGTCCAATAGGGTTTGTATTATAGATTTCTTTTCCAAATGTTGGTCTTGGGAATTTTCTTGTACGTTGTCTTCTGGCGATTGTTTGAATTTAGCATTCTTCTGACCTTTACTGTTAAACGAATAAAATTATATTGTAAAAATATTTCAAGAAAACATCAAGTAACACAGAAATATATTACTATATATATGTACAATTTGTCGTATTTAGTAATATACATGACAATCTACATACATTCTTGCCTGTTCTGCTCTCAATGCTTCTACTCTAGTTGCAAGAACTTTCTCAAGCAAGTCTGACGTAGTTTTTGTTTTATCCCCACCAAGCGTCTCGGCTACATTTTTTGCTGCTTTTACTATTTTCTTTTCTACAAAAAAAATAATATAATTTAATATATTGAGAAAGGCTTGAACTTTCACAAAACTGAAATGATCATTGCACTAAGTTACCAAAAGGCAAATGTTTGTCATTATTCGATTTATCCTCTGACTTCTTTTTAGGCTGTAAGGCAACATCAACGGTTTTCTGCAGCTTTTTTGCCTAAGAACAATAACAGATATTTCATTAAAATTACATTAGCTTACATTTTCTCCGAAAAATATCTTGTTATATTACTTTTAGATATATCAACATTTTACTAACATAACTATTATTTAAATACTGAATTTAATCAGTGGTTTGTAAATGCAATACTTTAAAGAAAATTATTTTAAAACATGGGATGTTATTTTAATTCTGAATTTAATGAAACTTGGAGTAAACAAAAAAAAATCATGATTTACTTGTATCATGTTATTCAAGAAGCTTTCCAAATCATATTTTTTATCTGATGTTGCACTTGCAGGACTTGCGCTTTGAACATTCGTTGTCTCGGGTTTTGTCTTTTCAGTATCAGAATCGGAATCAGATGAATCTGATGAATCCGATGACGATGACGAAGATGACGAAGAGGATAATCTCGTGGAAATGTTTATCCATTGAAATGACATTCTACTTGGAGGTCTTATATTACATCTGCAAAATATGTTCCTCAATGTAACAACGAAATTGTAAACTAATAGTATTTTATATAAGATAATATTATAAGAGTCTTATTTATTCATATCACACAATATTTTGTCATTGTATGCTTATCACAATGAAAATTATATCGTAGTGTACAAATTAAGGCATACAAAAATTCACTAGACAAGCATATTAATAGGCATTTCCAACATTTATTAATTTTAATAATTTAATGCAAATGTACTTACTTCGTTAATAAATTAAAAAACTTTTAAAAAACAATATATATTATATATATTGCTCTTTTGCATTGATTTATATAAAGTGTATTCCTGGATACATTCTCATTTGACTGACAATAAATATATTTTCTTGCATGCACATTAAATTAACTAATAAATACAGAATAAATAATA
>NW_020210052.1:0-3130 GCF_003070985.1 Temnothorax curvispinosus
CCGGTGACACGGCCGCCGCCTGTAACGTTTGCGAAGGCGGTTGGTAGGCGGGAACCCGGTCCTAAAACCGGTCCGGGAGTTGTTGCGGCACCAGCAATCAGGAGTGGGAACGGACCGCGAGATAGGGACTGCTCGGTTGTTGTGGCGAGCGGTGCTGACAAGAGGTCAGTCGACGATATAAAAAAGACGCTACTGAAGGTAATAGACCCGGTAGCGTCGAATATTAGAGTCAGAAATGTAAGGAAGGCTGGGGATGGAAGGATAATAATCCAGGCGCACTCGAAGGCGGATGCGGATAAAATTGTTGCCAACCAGGCAATTAAGGAAAAGGGTCTCACGGTGGCCCGTCCGGCTGCTAGGAGGCCTCGTGTTATTCTGTATGATGTGCCTAGGGATATGGAGGTCGATGGTGTCAGACGCGCCATAGCTAGGCAGAACCCGGAGCTGTTACATGGGTTAGACACAAAGGTCTATGACGAGGAGTGCGTGTTCCGGTTTAAGCTGGGTAAGAGGAATGAGGAAACTGTGAACTGGGTACTGGAGGTGACACCCGATATGCGGGGAAGACTCATGAAAGCGTCAAGGGTGTATGTGGGTTGGCGTAGCTGTAGGATAGCCGATTTTTCAGCACCAACTAGGTGCTTTAGATGCCTCGACTTAGGTCACGTAGCGAGGCACTGTAGGGCAACGGAAGATGTATGCTCCCACTGCGGTCAGGGGGGTCATAAGAAGGAAAGATGCCCAAATACAGCTGGGCCGAGGGTGTGTGCCGTCTGTAAGAGGCGGGGGCGACCGGCTGACCACGCGGTAGACGATAGGGGGTGTCCCTCGTACGCGGTAGCAAGGGAGAGGCGCGCTGACACCATCAATGGCTAGGCAGGACTCGCAGGGTGTCTCGAGTATGAATGTGGTACAGTATAATTGTCAGAGAGCGTATGCGGTAATGTGTGATCTAGGTGAAATGTTGTGTGAACGTAGAGTGAGTGTGGCACTGCTGCAGGAACCGTGTGTGAAGGATGGAAGGGTAGTTGGACTCCCGCTACGAATGGATGTGATTGTGAGTGAGAGCGAGTATGTCAAAGCAGCAGTGGTGGTGAATGATTCCAGTCTCGATGTGTTGTGTGTAAGGGAGTGCTCGGATGAGTATGGCGAGTGTGTATGGCTGAAGGGAGACTTCGGCGAGATGTATGTGGTGTCCGTGTACTGCCGGTTCGGTGAGGACATCGAGCCGTACCTGGCGTACATGGACAGGGTGCGAATGGTAACCAGAGGAAAGCGTGTGCTGGTAGGTATGGATGCGAATGCCGTCTCTCCCTTATGGTACAGTAAGGGTAGGGGCGGCTGTAGAGAAAGCGAAATGCGTGGCAGAATGCTTGAGGAGTGGATTGTCGCGAATGGTATGATTGTGTTGAATGAGCCGAGCGAGAGTTACACGTTTAGCGGACCCAATGGGGAAAGCGACATCGATGTGACTCTCGTAAGCGATGCGCTTGGGGGGTGCCGGTACGAATGGGGAGTCAAGAGCGATTAGGGTATCAGCGACCATAATGTGTTGCTGATACGTATGACCTATGGTGAGAAAGCTGAGCGGATGGAAGGTATGCGTAGATGGGTGTGTAAAGACGTGGACTGGGAGGGTTACATGAGCGATCTAGTAGAGTATGCGTCGGAGGATGCTGTGAATGTGATGGATGACTGCGACGCGGATAGCTTGGCGGAGCGCGTCACATCATGGATCCTGAGGGCGAATGATAATAGAATGAAAAGGCGAGTGTGTGGGGTTGCGAGGAAGCTTGTGTGGTGGACGAATGAGCTTGAGCGCATGAAGAAGGATGTGAGGAAGCGTAGGCGTGCCTACCAGCGAATGAGAGGGAGAGATCGAAGTCGAGTGGAAAGATGTTTGAATGTGTACAAACGTGCTCTCAGAGAGTACAAGAGAGCGATATGGAGAGTGAAAGAGGAGAACTGGAGACAGTTCGTGAGTGACAAGGGAAATCGGGATCCGTGGGGTGATGTGTATAAAGTGTGCATGGGTAAGTACGGACGTGATAGACTGAGTGCTATGAAAGTGGGTGACAGGACAACGAGTACGTGGGAAGAGAGTGCGAATGTGCTGCTAGATCGCTTCTTCCCGGACACGGGAATGGAAGATGTACGATTGGCAGAGAGAGAGATGACTGAAAGAACGTTCGAGTAGAATGAAGTGGATGTGACTGTGAGGGCGATGAAAGTGGGTAAGGCACTCGGGTTGGATGGAATTACGGCGGAAATGGTGCGTGCCGTTTGGCGCGCAATTCCGGGATGGCTGAAGAGAGTGTATGATGTGTGTCTGAGTACCAACTGCTTTCCAAAGGTGTGGAAGAAAGCGAGAGTGGTTGTACTGCTGAAGTCTCCAGAGAAAGTGCGGTCGGATCCCGGGTCTTACAGACCGATCAGCCTGTTGCTTGGGAAAGTGTTGGAGCGAATGATGGTGAATAGGCTGGAGCGATTGATGAGTGGGAGAATGTGTGAGGCACAACACGGGTTTGTGAGGGGACGTTCGACCGAGAGTGCGTGGAATAGCGTGCGTGAGTGCGTGAATGGATCCGAGTACAAGTATGTGTTGGGAATCTTTGTGGACTTTCAGGGTGCATTCGACAACCTGGAATGGCCATGTGTGATTGAGAAACTGTGTGAGGAAGAATGTGAAGAGATTGGGTTGTGGAGAAGTTATTTTGATGAGAGATGGGCATGTATGATAGGAATGAATGAGGAAGTGTGGAAGAGAGTGCTGCGGGGCGCACCGCAGGGGTCCATCGGTGGCCCAGAAATCTGGGTCCTACAGATGGATAAGCTCCTGTGGGAACTCCGCAGACGTGGATGTATGGCGACGGCGTATGCCGATGATCTGTTCGTGCCTGTCAAAGGACAGAGCCGGGCAGATCTGGAGAAAAAGGGGAACGAGTGGATGAGGATAGTGAGCGAATGGGGTGCGAGTGTCGGTGTGAAAGTTTCAGAGAGCAAAACGATGATGATGCTCCTGAAAGGGAATATGTCGGAAACGAGACACCCGAGCGTTAGTGTGAATGGGAAGCATGTGAGGTATGTGAAGTGTGTGAGATATCTGGGTGTGTGGATGGGCGAGCGAATG